>NW_026061581.1:0-222812 GCF_024217435.2 Syngnathus scovelli | reverse complement strand
GCCATGTTGGATTGCTGTATCTGCCCGGTTACAGTATTTGCTATTATGTAGTGCTGTGACCATACGGTCTGTATAGTGAGGTCCATCACATGTCGATGGCATATCGTAATAAAAGCATATTCCCTATACTCTTGTCTGTCATTTATTATACCTGGTGCCCCCATGACGTATATGTGAAAAAAAATGCCATTGGTTCGACGAACGATTAACGTGCCCTTGAGCGTATTGTCCCGGCGGTATGGTGACGACCACATGTCCAGGTCTCTGATTACCAAGCACATAATGGTCACGCAGTACAACAAATACTGCGAGGGTGTGCCTCATAGCATAGTGTCAACCATCCGGGACATTAACATAGTCAGCGTCACGGGCTGCGCTATAAATGGCCGGGGTGTCCAGGTGCCGGTCGAGTACACCGTGGACGTCCAGGTGCCCATGGAGGATGGCACGGCTGTCATGCGGTCGCGTTTATTTTTCCGGTTTTCTGTCTCGTCGGTGTCGTAACTTTACTTCCTGTTTTATTTTGTCATCCCTTCCGTTTCAGTTCGTGTTTCCTTCCTCGGTGTTTGGTTGTCTTGTCTTCCCCGATCCCGATTGTGGCACCGGCGTGATTGGCGCTAATTGTCAGCACCTGCCTCCCAGCCCTTTTGTGTGTATTTAGTCCGCGTCTTCCCCTTGTCTTGTGCCAGTGTGTCTTGCCTCGTCCCGACCACCAGCGATTCTTTGACGTCCGAGCTCTCAGTAAGATTCCTCCTTTTTGTCTCGCCACAGAGCGACGTTTTTTGTTAGTGCCTTGATCCCCATAGCCTTTTTGTCTCGCCACAGAGCGACGCCTTTTGTTAGTGCCTTGATCCCCATAGCCTTTTTGTCTCGCCCCAGTGCGACGCTTTTGTTTGAACTTTTTGCCACGTGTTTCCCTCGCAAGAGGCGTTTTGAGTTGTACTTTTGATCAGTGTGTGTGCTGGAATAAATCAGAGAAAGAAACGACTCTGCATCCGAGTCCTCCGCCTTGTTCCCTGCATGACAACGGCCACGGTGGCCTACATCTTTGACACGGGCGTGTACGCCGTGTCCCAGCTCAAGCATATCCTGGTGGTGCACGAGGCGACCGAGGACGGCAAGCTCGGGTGCTGCGGAATCCCGTGCCGTGTCGGCCAGCCCATAGACTACAGTCCGATACACTGGAAACTGGGCCGCGACAACCAGGATTTCGTTTTCCTCATAGTGTCCAAACACAGGTGTATTTAAAATATGTTACCTCAGGTTGGTTCCTCCTACGCTAACCCAGCTATCGCCGGCCAACCGGCCTATGCCCTGGTCTCTTTCTTGGCCGCGGGTTTTAACGAGAGCATGTCTCTCGAGCTGGACGCCCTGTCTGCTGAGGTCCCGGCCGCGGCGGACAGGCTGGCGGCCATGGCTGCGCGCCTCAGGTCGCAGAGCGTTTTTGCGGTGTGCAAAGTACGGGGTGTGGCTGAGTCAGCAGACGCGGCCGCGGCCATCGCCAGGGATATTGTACGTAACACAGACAACAGTCTGCCCGTGTACACCGTAAGGATGGGACACCCGTTCCCCATCACCACAAAGGCCGGAATGCCCACCGAAGTGGAGAAGGTGTCCATGGACAAGGAGTGTTCCGAGACGTTAGAGACGGCCCGGCGCCGCGTGGAGGAGACGCAGAGGAGGGAGAAGCGTGAGATCGCTGAGCGCGAGGAAGAGCTCAGGGCCAGCGCAGCGTCTACAGATCCGCCTCCCGAGAAGGTGCCTGGTACCAAAGAACATTACGTGAGCCTCAGGTACTCATATGCTTATTACAGGCAGCAGGAGGACACGTACCAGCGCAAGGCCGATGAAATGAAGGTCATACACACAAACATCCTGGCTGACATTAAGGCCCTGGGCGATTCGCCTCACAAGGCTGGGTTCATGGCCGAGTTTAATGAGAAACTGGCAGCCCACGTGGACGTGGACCCCATGTTCAGGTATCTGGGCATGGATTTGTAAAAAGATGGACGTGTCCGTAGCCACGCTCAGGGCAAGGAACGACCCCACGCTAAACAGGTTGATCGAAGAGTACCCGGCGTCCTTTACGCTCAAGGTCTTGCAACGCTCCGACGCCACGGACCAGCCTCTGGCCGTGGTGTTCAGGGAGCTGGAAACGGCCAACGCGGAGAAGCTGGCAGCCGCTAAACTAAAGTGGCAGGCACGCGTAACACGCACTGCGGCGGCCGCTCTGGTCACGGCCGTTCCCTGGTACCCGGAGGCTGGCGACATGGGTGTGCTGTCCACGCGCGACCACGAGACATGCGGCGAGCGTAGCGGGCACGCAGGTGGAACGTACTACTTGCTGCAGCCCACAACGCAACGACGCTATGACCCGGAAAATCCCGTGTACTACATCCTGAGAGACAAAAGAGTGGTTTTGGAGACCGAGGCCATGTACAAGGCAGCTGCCAGGTACCTGGGCTACCCAGTGCATCGTCCGCGCGTCTCGGCCCTAGCGGCAGCCAAGCTCATGTTCAACGCCTTGTTTGTTGACGTAGACCTGAGCGCGTACGTATCGCGCCTAGTGGACCAGGGCTGCGGGGTGCGCAACCTGCCCGCGGCCTGGGCCAATCTATATCCTCTACTGGAAGCCGACCACACTCATAGGGCTGGGTTCATACGTCAGGAATACGCTGGACCGCAGGACGCATTTATAACATCGGGGGCTCATGGAGAGTACGCTGCGCTGACCGACGCCTCAGCGCAGGCCCAGTTAGAGCAGAAGTTGGCTAGCCTTCGGGAAATGGCTCGGCAGCTCTACCCGGCCATAGAGGATGATGTAGCCAATGGCCGCATACCCAAGCGAATACCACTCACCATGGCACGTAGTGTGCCATGGCCGGGTCCGCTGCCAAGCGTACCAGGTACAACCAGCCCCATGCCGTACCGCGCCGAGGAGCCCACTGAGCGGCAGATGGACGGTCCCGAGGAGGTTATAGAGTCTCTAAGGAGGATCATATTTACCAGGCTGTACCTCGGTAATGGCGTAGTCTGCGTTGGGTGTCGCGCTGCCATCACAGAGGGGCGGCCCGTGATTTCGGCCGGACGTAGCTACTGTTCGGTGGACTGCTGCGTGAGGCGCACACCGCCCACCTAATTCGAAATGGACAATGACCGACGTAAACAAGACACGCAGTATTATGTTGTGCTCAGGTTTAGCTAGGCCGTGGCCCTTGTCAACGGCGACCCGGCTATTCCGCCAGGGTCATGGACCGCCGACATCAACGTGGCCGCGTGTGTTTACTCGGGGCCCATGTGCCGCTGCATCACCGTGTGGGAGCGGCCCGCTGTGTGGTGGAACTGAGGAGGCTGTGCTTTAGATGTATAATCTTTGAACGGGGCTCGCATATGTACGCATATGTGAGAGCCGTCACATGAAAACAAGATGATGATATCTGGCGCCCTGCTCGCCACCAAAACGAGCTTCAGGCACGAAACACCCAGGATCCCCAAGGTGACAAGGGGCCCCCGGCCCAGGCCCACCTCAACTCTAAAGACGCAGCGGGTTTTTGTGGATGTGGCCAAAGAAGCCTGGCGCGTAGCCAACAATGATTACGTCTCTCTCAAACACCCCAACTATGCCGCATCGTCGGTGCACACTGTGGCTATGCCCGATGTGACCTTGGCGCTCGTGGCAAGGAGTCCCATAGACCCAGGCGGTGCCCACGCTGTAGTGCTGGGCCGTTCCCCGGTACGCGGCTCCATTAATGTCACGTCCCACGGCAACAAGCCCTTTATCGACGGTGTCAAGTTCACAGACATCTCTCACCAGCAGACGGAAGGACACGAGGCAAGCGACAAGCAGCTGTACTCACGTCAGGCTATCACCGGGGGCATGCCTCTAGTGCCAGAGTCGGTGGGGCCCGGCAGTCGTATTGTACCGTTGGCCGACACTCACGTGTACGGGGTGCCTGACATGGCGAGTCGCAGATTCCACAGGCCCACACTGGGCGTAGGACACTACATACAGGAGCGTGTGTCGGTTGATGGCGCCTATGCGCCCCCGGGCATCGTAGCCAAGAGGCAGTTGTATAGGCCTACCACCGTGCAGAAGGCCATTAGCCAGTTGGAGAGCGTTAGTGTGAGTCGCACTGCCACACCCACCGACGTGGTGGCGCAGAGGGCGTATTCACATGTCATGGCGCACACCTTCACTGTGGAGGCACAGGTCCACGCTTCGGCCAATGCCAACCCCGCTACAGCCGCTGTGCACATTTACAAGGAGCCTCCCATGCTGGCGGCATGCAGAGTCAATAAACAAACGATGACCCATGGCCAGTCGTTCCTTGACAGGGGTGTGATGTCCTAGGCGGTGCAGTCATCGCACCCCTCTATGTCGTCCTCTCTAGCTTTGTTTTTGCTGTTCTCTACGTACCTTATGAGCGTACGCTGGTTGGACCACATGATGTAACACCATACAATCAGCATAATAAAACCCAGTGTAACTAAAACTGTTTTCATGACTGCTATTTTAAAGCGTGTCGGGTCTTTAAAAGATGGCGTCAACTGTAACCCTGTTTCGCACTCAGATAGACCGCGATGGTGCAGCCGTGCCCACCGACGCGCCGTGCGCATGCGGCTGGTGCAGCGCATTTACAGGACGTAGGGAGTGTCCCATGCACAACCGGGTGCGCGACTGGGAATTGGGGCAAGCCTCGTGCTGCAGCGGCTTCTGCACTTCCCAGCCCACGTGCATGGCAGCCAGCACCAGGGACGGCCAGATTGGCCTGAGCTCAAAGGGCATCAACCCTGTGATAGGTGCACAGTTCCATGGAAGGGCCCCCCAGCTTGCACTCACGTACAAGATGGAGTATGTAGACACAGAGAATCAATTGAGTCGCTCCACTGACCTGTTTGGCTCTCGTAGTGACAATGCCACTTCAATGCTCACACTCAACACAAACTACTGTAGCGTGGCCACACGCACCGCTGATGGTACCATCACATCTAAGATAACTGGTCCCGGTTCAAACTGGTGCAGCAAATGGTACAACAACCTACACCCGCCCAACAATGATGCCTTCATCCAGGGCTACTGCGTGCGCAACCCGACCTCGGCGGACTGCAAGTGCGCCATGCGGACACGCGATCCCGCCTACGCAAAAGTCAAAGCCATGAAGGTGTTTAACGACGGTTGTTGGTATGCCCCATGCGCAGACTCCGTCAACCAGCTGCTGCCTAGTGCGGTGCGCAAGCCCACGTGCCCGGCAAATGTATGTGAAGTTGCCCATCAGATGGTGGATACTGGTGCTGTAACCATCGAAGACGTAAAGAACATTATCAACTGCAACTTTGACGGCCACGGGCCCAAGCCGCTGCCCCCACCTCCACCAACACCCCCGTCCCCACCCCCACCTCCACCTCCGGCGCCAGCGCCAGCACCAGTGCCGGCGCCTGTGCCTGCGCCTGCGCCTCCAATTCAGCCCATGTCCATGCTGATACCCTTGATAATTGGGACCGTGACTATTGTGCTGGTACTGGTAGCCTTCTCGTGAGATAGCGATCACATAGGTACTGAGCAAAAGAGAGCAAGGTGTCTGACGCGGGACCCATGTGTATCCACACGGCCATAATGGCGCCAAAGATATCACAGCGGCAGCCCTCGCTCGCGAGAACATACTCCTCGTAGACTGTGAGCGGCCTGGGGCCCACCACCCTGACTAATCACGCGTTGTGTGAGATGTTGTTCCACCCGGCCGAACGCACGCTCCAAGAGACAGTTCAGCCTAATGAAAACGGCTGCACCATGAGTCACCCACTCCACGATGAGGCTGTGGATCGCATCCTGGTAAAATACAACACTACTCAACTCCAGTTTATGTGCAGCGATCCGGATATTGTGATCATGGACAGGGGCAGAGCCGTTGACGAAGCGGCCATAGTGGCCAGACTCTCGGGCTCACCGCAGACCAGTACCGTTACATCAGCCTCGCATCGGCCCGCGGTGGCCAGCACCAGCAGCAGCAGCAGCAGCAGCAGCAGCAGCAGCAGCAGCAGCAGCAGCAGCAGCAGCAGCAGCAGCAGCAGCAGCAGCAGCAGCAGCAGCAGCAGCAGCAGCAGCAGCAGCAGCAGCAGCGTCCAACGTATTCCAAGTATGCGTGAGTGCATGAGAACGATGTCTATGAGACAAGTGGTCGCCATGTGCAAAGAACGTAACATCGATGTGAGAAATGAAGATACCGGGCGCCCGTACACCCACGCAGAGCTGTGCAAAAAGCTAACGGGCAGTTCTCCCACCATCACGGTACCCGAAACGGGACTGGTGGTGGACCCGGCGCCCGCAAACAGTCTAGTGTACATTAAGATGCCTATGCTGCATAACACAGTTCGCGCAGCCCACGGTGTCACGTACAGCTTTGTGGCCGTGCAAGACTCTGTTCCGGGCACTTACAAGCCTGTGGATCCGGAGCACTATGTCGTCTGTCACACCCCTCCGAAGGACATTGCAGTGCAGCTGTCGCCCATCGACGGTTGGGGCCCGGACATCAAGTGGACACTGTTTGTGTCGCTGTCCGCGTACAGCACCACAAACACACCGGTGTTTTGCTCATGACGAGAGACTGTATTCGAATCTCCCCGATCGACAGTGCGCATACGAGATGTACAAAGGCCTCGGGGCATCGCCTGTACAAGTTGAGTCTCCCCAATTGACAGTGCGCATATGCGATGTACAAAGGCCTTGGGGCATCGCCTGTACAAGTTGAATCTCCCCAATCGACAGTGCGCATGTGTGATGTACAAAGGCCTCGCTACATCGTATAGGCACTACCATGGCAACACCCAAGAGGAACCGATCCAACCTCTATAAGACATACACCACGTGCATGCGGAATACGCGGCACGACATAGCGGAGTATGCCCGAAGAAAAGGATTGGAGACCACTATTAACGGTCGGGATATGACAAAGTCCGAGATGTGCGCCATGCTGTTTACGGATCGGGTACCGCAACAACGGGTGAGCATAGACAATGCCGTTAGGACTCACAGTCTGGGGCAATTGCAGAACATCCATCCATCCATCCATCCATCTTCTTCCGCTTATCCGGGGTCGGGTCGCGGGGGCAGCAGCTTTAGGAGGGACTCCCAGACTTCCCTCTCCCCAGCGATTTCATCCAGCTCATCCCGGGGGATCCCAAGGCGTTCCCAGGCCAGCTGAGAGACATAGTCTCTCCAGCGCGTCCTGGGTCGTCCCCGGGGTCTCCTACCGGTGGGACATGCCCGGAACACCTCCCCAGGGAGGCGTCCAGGAGGCATCCTGATAAGATGACCGAGCCACCTCATCTGGCTCCTCTCAACGTGGAGGAGTAGCGACTCTACTCCGAGTCTCTCCCGGATGACCGAGCTTCTCACCCTATCTCTAAGGGAGAGCCCGGACATCCTGCGGAGAAAACTCATTTCGGCCGCTTGTATCCGAGATCTCGTTCTTTCGGTCACGACCCATAGCTCGTGACCATAGGTGAGGGTAGGAGCGTAAATCGACCGGTAAATTGAGAGCTTTGCCTTTTGGCTCAGCTCTCTCTTCACCACAACGGACCGGTACAGGGTCCGCATTACTGCCGACGCTGCACCGATCCGCCTGTCGATCTCACGCTCCATCCTCCCCTCACTCGTGAACAAGACTCCAAGATACTTGAACTCCTCCACTTGGGTCAGGATCTCATCCCCGATCCGGAGAGGGCATTCCACCCTTTTCCAATCGAGGACCATGGACTCGGATTTGGAGGTGCTGACCCTCATCCCGACCGCTTCACACTCGGCTGCGAACCGTTCCAGCGAGAGCTGGAGATCACGGCCTGACGAAGCCAACAGCACCACGTCATCTGCAAAAAGCAGAGATGCGATGCTGAGGTCCCCAAACCAGACCCCCTCAACGCCTCGGCTGCGCCTAGAAATTCTGTCCATAAAAATTATGAACAGAATCGGTGACAAAGGGCAGCCTTGGCGGAGTCCAACCCTCACTGGGAACGAATCCGACTTACTGCCGGAAATGCGGACCAGACTCTGGCATCGGTGATACAGGGACCGAACCGCCCTTATCAGTTGGCTCGGCACCCCGTACTCCCGAAGCACCCTCCACAGAAGCTCCCGAGGGACACGGTCGAACGCCTTCTCCAAGTCCACAAAACACATGTGGACTGGTTGGGCGAACTCCCATGCACCCTCGAGGATCCTGCCGAGGGTGTAGAGCTGGTCCACTGTTCCACGGCCAGGACGAAAGCCACACTGCTCCTCCTGAATCCGAGGTTCGACCTCCCGACGGACCCTCCTCTAAAGCACCCCTGAATAGACCTTACCAGGGAGGCTGAGGAGTGTGATTCCCCTGTAATTGGAACACACCCTCCGGTCCCCCTTCTTAAAGAGGGGAACCACCACCCCAGTCTGCCAATCCAGAGGCACTGTCCCCGATGTCCACGCAACGTTGTAGAGGCGTGTCAGCCATGACAGCCCCACAACATCCAGAGCCTTTAAGAACTCTGGGCGGATCTCATCCACCCCCGGGGCCTTGCCACCGAGGAGTTTTTTAACTACCTCAGTGACTTCGACCCCAGAGATTGGAGAATCCGCCTCAGAGTCTCCAGGCCCTGCTTCCTCAATGGAAGGCGTGTAGGTGGAATTGAGGAGGTCTTCGAAGTATTCTCCCCACCGACTCACGACGTCCCGAGTCGAGGTCAGCAGCACGCCATCCCCACTGTAAACAGTGTTGACGTTGCACTGCTTCCCCCTCCTGAGTCGCCGGATGGTGGACCAGAATTTCCTCGAAGCCGTCCGAAAGTCATTCTCCATGGCCTCACCGAACTCCTCCCACGCCCGGGTTTTTGCCTCAGCAACCGCCGAAGCCGCGTTCCGCTTGGCCATCCGGTACCTGTCAGCTGCCTCCGGAGTCCCGCAGGCCAAAACGGCCCGATAGGTCTCCTTCTTCAGCTTGACGGCATCCCTTACCGCCGGTGTCCACCAGCGGGATCGGGGATTGCCGCCACGACAGGCACCAACGACCTTACGGCCACAGCTCCGGACGGCCGCCTCAACAATGGAGGCGCGGAACATGGTCCACTCAGACTCAATGTCCCCCGCCTCCCCCGGGACGTAGGAAAAGCTCTGCCGGAGGTGGGAGTTGAAGCTCTTCCTGACAGGAGATTCTGCCAGACGTTCCCAGCAGACCCTCACAGAGCATTTGGGTCTGCCAGGTCTGACCGGCATCTTTTCCCACCATCGGAGCCAACCCACCACCAGGTGGTGATCAGTTGACAGCTCCGCCCCTCTCTTCACCCGAGTGTCCAAAACATGCGGCCGCAAATCCGATGACACGACTACAAAATCGATCATCGAACTGCGGCCTAGGGTGTCCTGGTGCCAAGTGCACACATGGACACCCTTATGTTTGAACATGGTGTTCATTATTGAAAATCCGTGTCGAGCACAGAAGTCCAACAATAGAACACCGCTCGGGTTCAGATCAGGGGGGCCGTTCCTTCCAGTCACGCCCTTCCAGGTCTCACTGTCATTGCCCACGTGAGCATTGAAGTCACCCAGTAGAACGATAGAGTCCCCAGAAGGAGCGCTCTCCAGCACTTCCTCCAGGGACCCCAAGAAGGGTGGGTACTCTGAGCTGCCGTTTGGTGCATAGACACAAACAACAGTCAGGACCCGTCCCCCCACCCAAAGGCGGAGGGAGGCTACCCTCTCGTTCACCGGGGTGAACCCCAATGTGCAGGCGCCCAGCCGGGGGGCAATAAGTATACCCACACCTGCTCGACGCCTCTCACCGTGAGCAACTCCAGAGTGGAAGAGAGTCCAGCCCCTCTCGAGAGGGCTTGTACCGGAACCCAAACTGTGCGTGGAGGCTAGTCCGACTATATCTAGTCGGAATCTTTCTGCCTCGCACACCAGCTCGGGCTCCTTTCCAGCCAGAGGGGTGACACTCCATGTCCCAAGAGCCAGCTTCTGCAGCCGGGGATCAGACCGCCAAGGTCCCTGCCTTTGGCTGCCGCCCAGCTCACATTGCACCCGACCCCTTCGGCCCCTCCCACAGGTGGTGAGCCCATGGGAAGGGGGACCCACGTTTCCATTTCGGGCTATGCCCGGCCGGGCCCCATGGGCGAAGGCCCGGCCACCAGACGCTCGCCGTCGAGCCCCGCCTCCAGGCCTGGCTCCAGAGGGAGGCCCCGGTGACCCGCGTCCGGGCGAGGGAAAACAAAGTCCATTTATGTTTTTCATCATAAGGGGCTTGGGTGAGCCGTGCTTTGTCTGACCCCTCACCTAGGACCCGTTTGCCATGGGTGACCCTACCAGGGGCATGAAGCCCCCGATAACATGGCTCCTAGGATCATAGGAGCACGCAAACCCCTCCACCACGATAAGGTGACGACTCGCGGAGGGGAACATGTTGCAGAACATGTGCACGGAAAAGGGCATCCCTTACCTGAATGAGCGAGGCATGCCCCTGACTAAGCACGCGTTGTGTGAGATGTTGTTTCACCCGGCCGAACGCACGCTCCAAGAGACAGTTCAGCCTAATGAAAACGGCTGCACCATGAGTCACCCACTCCACGATGAGGCTGTGGATCGCGTCCTGGTAAAATACAACACTACTCAACTCCAGTTTATGTGCAGCGATACGGATATTGTGATCATGGACAGGGGCAGAGCCGTTGACAAAGCTGCCATAGTGGCCAGACTCTCGGGCTCACCGCAGACCAGTACCGTTACATCAGCCTCGCATCGGCCCGCGGTGGCCAGCACCAGCAGCAGCAGCAGCAGCAGCAGCAGCAGCAGCAGCAGCAGCAGCAGCAGCAGCAGCAGCAGCAGCAGCAGCAGCAGCAGCAGCAGCAGCAGCAGCAGCAGCAGCAGCAGCAGCAGCTGCAGCAGCAGCAGCGTCCAACGTATTCCAAGTATGCGTGAGTGCATGAGAACGATGTCTATGAGACAAGTGGTCGCCATGTGCAAAGAACGTAACATCGATGTGAGAAATGAAGATACCGGGCGCCCGTACACCCACGCAGAGCTGTGCAAGAAGCTAACGGGCAGTTCTCCCACCATCACGGTACACGAAACGGGACTGGTGGTGGACCCGGCGCCCGCAAACAGTCTAGTGTACATTAAGATGCCCCACACTATGCTGCATAACACAGTTCGCGCAGCCCACGGTGTCACGTACAGCTTTGTGGCACATGCTCTGCAATTGCCCCAGACTGTGAGTCCTAACGGCATTGTCTATGCTCACCTGTTGTTGCGGTACCCGATCCGTAAACAGCATGGCGCACATCTCGGACTTTGTCATATCCCGACCGTTAATAGTGGTCTCCAATCCTTTTCTTCGGGCATACTCCGCTATGTCGTGCCGCGTATTCCGCATGCACGTGGTGTATGTCGTATAGAGGTTGGATCGGTTCCTCTTGGGTGTTGCCATGGTAGTGCCTATACGATGTACCGAGGCCTTTGTACATCACACATGTGCACTGTCGATTGGGGAGATTCAATTTGTACAGGCGATGCCCCGAGGCCTTTGTACATCGCATATGCGCACTGTCGATTGGGGAGACTCAACTTGTACAGGCGATGCCCCGAGGCCTTTGTACATCTCGTATGCGCACTGTCGATCGGGGAGATTCGAATACAGTCTCTCGTCATGAGCAAAACACCGGTGTGTTTGTGGTGCTGTACGCGGACAGCGACACAAACAGTGTCCACTTGATGTCCGGGCCCCAACCGTCGATGGGCGACAGCTGCACTGCAATGTCCATCGGAGGGGTGTGACAGACGACATGGTGCTCCGGATCCACAGGCTTGTAAGTGCCCGGAACAGAGTCTTGCACGGCCACAAAGCTGTACGTGACACCGTGGGCTGTGCGAACTGTGTTATGCAGCATAGTGTGGGGCATCTTAATGTACACTAGACTGTTTGCGGGCGCCGGGTCCACCACCAGTCCCGTTTCGGGTACCGTGATGGTGGGAGAACTGCCCGTTAGCTTCTTGCACAGCTCTGCGTGGGTGTACGGGCGCCCGGTATCTTCATTTCTCACATCGATGTTACGTTCTTTGCACATGGCGACCACTTGTCTCATAGACATCGTTCTCATGCACTCACGCATACTTGGAATACGTTGGACGCTACTGCTGCTGCTGCTGCTGCTGCTGCTGCTGCTGCTGCTGCTGCTGCTGCTGCTGCTGGCCACCGCGGGCAGATGCGAGGCTGATGTAACGGTACTGGTCTGCGGTGAGCCCGAGAGTCTGGCCACTATGGCCGCTGTTAGAGATTTGCTCACTCCAACTTATTTTGCAAGAACCACACGGGAGACAAGGCAAGTTCTTTTAGACACCTGCAGGTGGAGAGATCACTCGCTACAGGAATGAAATCTGGAGCCTTTCCCAACTGCAAAGGCATATTTATTAAGAGAAAGAGTGGGGGTAAGAGTAGACTGAATGGGAAGCCCTTGTGCTCTAGTCAAAACATATCAGGGGATGTTTTACGACCTTGTGTAGGATGAGACAAGGTAGGTTATTTATTACCGGTTGCATTCCAACATAATCATACGATAAGGATAATTTGAAAAACCCTAACATCTCCCTCTGTTTTATCATATGATTATGCCACCGCAAACAACAAAGACAAGAAAAAAAAAAAACACACATATATATGTATAATGAAGAAAGAAGAATAGTAAAAATAAAAAACAACAAACAATGATAGCAACACTTTCCAGTGAAGATGAGGCATTACCTCAATACCCCAGATCAAACTTATTGTGTAAGCGAAAAACCTGC
The DNA here is from genome assembly GCF_024217435.2 of Syngnathus scovelli. NCBI lineage: Eukaryota > Metazoa > Chordata > Actinopteri > Syngnathiformes > Syngnathidae > Syngnathus > Syngnathus scovelli. The sequence goes on along the minus strand of NW_026061581.1, from coordinate 210,007 downwards.
TGGCCAGATGTTATTAGCAGGAAAATTCTTACACGGCCCCGTTGCCACAGGCGACCAGAATGCTATCAATAAAAAACAAAAACACAGAAACAGTACATCATTGTATCCATCACTTGCGAAGCATTTTCGATGGTCAAATCATCAAGTTTCTGTAAAACATGCTCAATAGAACAGCATCTACGCAATCCACGCTTCATTATCGTCATCACATCCGTCATCTCTAAGAAGTTGTATATGAACTTGGGCTACAGTAGAGGACACAAACTTCGACACAGCAGACTTCAAACATGGGATAACGCAGGACGTAAACAAGCACAACACCACCAGCACAACAAGCACAGGAGACAGCAATTTCAAAAGCAGTTGCCACCAGTTGCCAGAGAATAGCCACGAAAAGAAATCAAACTGATGTGGGACCTTGACATTAGACGTGGCCTGGTGTAAGTTCTTCAGTGAATTCATGGCGTCGTTGATGTGGGTGTCATTTTCTCCTGGTATGTATGTGCAACAGGAAGTCCCAATGATGTGGCACACGCCACCTTGTGCTGCCGTCAACAAGTCCAGAACCATCCTGTTTTGCAAGACCATCAGTCTAATAGCTTGAATCTCTCTATTTTGTCCATCATTGACTTGCAGTGAGAGATTCACAAAGGATTGAAAACGATAGTTCAGTGTCTCGATGAAGAGCGATAGTTTCCCAACCCCAATCTGAGGGAAGAGCGCAAGGACAACTGTGTCTCCGACGGACCATACTTTATGGTCCTCTGGAACGTTCGCACCCCAGACAGGGTCATGAGGGTCAAAGGTTGCAACTGCTCTGCGTCGACGTCCAGAAGAGTTGTGTGCTCCTGTCAGCTGATGATGTCGTATCCTGTAGGTGTGGTCCGTCACCCACACTGGTGCACACACTCCTGTCCAGTTGGCGGGCAGCATCGGATAAACCTTGTGACCACAAAGCCACCAGCCATTCTGTATGAAGTATGTTCCGTTCAATGGTGTAGCCATGTTCGTTGGAGAGCCCTCACCACCTGAAATGGCTCTCTTATCTTGACACTCATCGGTGATGTCCAAAGCTCCCATCCAGTTTCCTCCTGGAGAGCAGTCGTCGTTAATGCAGACGTGGGTCTTGTTACCTTGGATGTAACATGTGTAATTCACTCCAGCTGGTCTCTCTGTGTAGGCCACTTGTGGTATTGTTCGTCCTCTAACAGTCACATTGAGATTTGTCCAGAATAGCTGATCACAGGCACCGTCAGCAAGTCCAGGGCGGTGCCATACATTTTGCTTCAGTGACATTCATTGCTCTGGCCTCCAAGCAAACTTGCGTGGAGGAAGGGGGGAGTTTCGAAGACACATAGCACGCCTCCCGTGTGTGAGCTCTCACAGTGAACTTGACATACCGGTACCAAGTGTTGGTTTCGTATGGGTTTCTGGGGTCCCATGACCAGTCCTCAAAGTTCTCATCATGCGACCATCGTTTTCCACGGGCAACATTGTCATTTGGTCTGTTCAGATGAGTCAATAGACCATAGCACGCTCCAACCACAACGCAGCAGAGGATCCATCTGGCATATGGAGCCCCGTTGCTACTAGGATGGCAGAGACACCGGGACATCCCCTCGCCTAGCGGAGTGGGGATCGATGAATTCTTCACCAACAGTGAGACGTCTCACCCTAAACAATGGGACTCCTTTGTAGTTAGCCTTCCCCACCACTCCGAATTAGGGGTCCAGCACTCTCTGCAACTTGCAGTGGCTGAGGTGAATCCAACTGCGCCGTTGAGAAATCTTAACCGCCGTGGGAGTAGCAAGCAAAACTTGAAACAGTCCCTCCCACCGCGGGCTGGCCCAGTTCTTTCTTTTGATGACCTTGATGTAGACCCAGTCTCCTGGATTGATGGGGTTGTCCACCTGTGAGGGGGAGAGATCAGGCGGCAGTAAATTTGCATTGGACACATCTTTCAGTTTGAGCGTCCTGATTAGATAATCTGCCAAGGTCTGTTCTTCGTCTGCTTTTTGCAAATCTGCAGGGAACACTGGTAGTCTGTATGTTCTCCCATGTATGACTTCAAAAGGTGTTAGTCCTTCGGAAGTGGGAGTAATTCTCATATAGAGCTTCACTAAGTCGAGGCACTCTGGCCAAGGTCTGCCTGTTGTTTCCATGCATTTTTTCAACCTGCTTTTGATAGTAAAGTTTGCCCGTTCAACCAGGCCTGCGCTCGAAGGATGCCAAGCACAGTGTTTTTTTAACGTTATTCCAAGGTGTACAGCCATGTTCTGCACAACTTGGTTCACAAAGTGTGGACCATTGTCACTGTAAATGGTTTGGGGGATGCCATGAGTTGGTATGATGGTTTTGCAGATAGCTTTTGCCCCTGTTAAGGCATCTGCACGTTTAGATGGAACTACTTCCACCCATTTTGAAAATGCATCAATCATCACTAGGCAGTATTTGTGAGGTCTACTTTGTGTGAGTTCAATAAAATCCATATGCATGATTTGAAATGGATAAGAGGGTTTTGGAAATGAGCCTCTCTTAGGTCTCATGTTTCCTTGTGGATTATGTTTCACACAAACAGGACATGCTTTACAAAATTTTTTTAAGTAAGCATCTAAACCAAAGGTAGTGAATTGTTGATCTATGATGGACTTCATCCCTCCTGTCGACACATGGCAAGGCCCATGTGTCGCAAGCGCTGCTACCTTAAAAAGTGATTTTGGTAAAACAGGTTTGTCATTGATGCGGTGGATATTATCTGTATCCACTATTGCACCTTTTGTCGTCCACATTCGTTTTTCCACCATTGGCGCATTGCCCTGCATATCTGTCAGTACAGTCTTATCTATGAGTTGTGTGTCCTCTGAACCCATTAAAAAAAATTCATGGCCATGTATCCCTGCAGCTGCTTCTTTTGCAATTTTGTCTGCTAATCTGTTTCCATTTGAGACTTCATCTCTGCCAGTGGTGTGAGCAGCACATTTACACACAGCTAGTTTAGCAGGTAAAAGAATGGCCTGCAACAATTCTTTTAACAAGGAGGCATGGGTAACCGGCTTACCGGTTGATGTTGTCATCCCTCTGCGCTCCCATTGTTTCGCAAAATAGAACAGAGTAGAAAACGCATACTGACTGTCTGTGTATACAGTGACTTCCTTATCTTCCGCTAATTTACAAGCTCTTGTTAGAGCAATCAGCTCAGCAGCCTGTGCTGACCTGGTGTATGGAAGCTTCTCTGCTTCAACAATCTGGTTTGGCAATTTCACAATTGCATAACCACTTTGATTGTTTCCTTTAGGATCCTTTGAACATGATCCATCCACAAACCACTTTTCCCCCTTGTCAAGTGGCGTGTCACTTAAATCTTCTCTGGGCAGCTGTAGATGTTCTGTAGCATCCAAACAGTTATGTGGTGTTCCATCCCCTGGCAACGGGATCAACGTTGCTGGGTTAAGGATTGTGCACCTCTTTATCACAATGTGTGGTTGTGACAGAAGTATAGCAGTGTAGGACAGATGTCTGGCTGGTGACAAAAAGTTCATTTTGCTTTGCAACAGCAACACATCTACAGCATGTGGAACCAGCAGCTCCATTTTGTGAAAGAGCACCACATCTGCAGATTGTCTCACTGCAAGCGCCGCCGCGCATACTGCTTGGACACAGACTGGCAAAGACAGAGCCACTGGATCCAGTTTTTTTGAATAAAATGCAATTGGTCTTAGTTTGCTGCCATGACTCTGCAGTAACACTGAGGTCATAAAACCATTCCTGCAGTCTGCTGTTTGCACAAAGGTTTTATTGTAGTCTGGCAAGATAAGAGTTGTGGTTTCTATCAGAGCCTGTTTCAGCACTACAAAAGCATCATCCGCTGCTGGTGTCCACATGATTTTTTCTGTCATTGTCATGGGAACTCCATGCACAATATCCAGCAGCGGTTGTGTTTTTTCCGCATAATATGGGATCCATGCTCTGCAGTAATTGCAGAGCCCCAAAAATGACATCATTTGTTTTTTTGTTTCAGGTTTCGGTGTATCTGAAATAATCTGCTTTCTGGTTCTTTGTATCTGTCTTCCAGAAGCCGACAAAGTGTGACCTAAATAGTTCACTTCCTGTCTAACCCATTGTAACTTATTTTTGCTCACTTTATTCCCTGTTTTGCAGAGATAGTGTAACAATGCTAAGGAGTCTGCCTTGCAAGCAGCTTCAGTTTCAGAGGCTACCAAGAGATCATCTACATAAACTAGAAGTTGGCTTTTGTTTGACATCTGAAAATCAGCCAAACAGGCCATGATAGCTTGAACGAAAATAGTTGGACTATCAGCAAATCCTTGTGGCAATCTGGTGTATCTATAGCTTTGTCCTTTAAAGGTAAAAGCGAACCAAAACTGTGAGTCTGGGTGAATTGGCACTGAGAAAAATGCATTGCTGAGATCAATTACTGTGAAATACTTCTGATTAGGTTTCAAAGTGTTCAAAAGTGTGTGTGGGTCAGGCACATTGGGTGCTCTTGTTTGCACTGCATCATTCACTGCTCGTAAATCAAAATCCAATTAATTTTGTCGGCCTTTTGGACTGGAAAAATGGGAGTGTTGCAAGGAGAATCCGAGCATTCCCTAATGATTCCTCCTGTCAAAAGATCATTTATAACAGGGTCAATCCCGTTCATTGCCTCCTGTTTTAAAGGATATTGTTTAACTCTTGGACGCAACTCTGATCTTGGTTTGATCTGTACTGGGGAAATGGATTTTAAAAGTCCTACATCAGATGGGCCCTTGGTCCACAGTTTTTCAGGAAGCCCAGCCAATTCCCCCTCCTCCTTTTCATTTAAACAAATGTCAACTGGTCAGGGAAGCGCACAAGCGCCTGCTCTGCCTACAGCCACTTCACACACTGTTTGCTTCCACACGTCACAACTGGTACTGTAGCTCCACCCATCACCTTTGTCCTCATAATCAGTCACAGATCCAGCAAGTTTAATTCGGGAACCCACATCTGCCCACGTTATACTGTGAGGTTTAAACAATGAGATGTGGGGTACAGCCGACAATTTGTATCTGTCTTTCTGAGGAGCGGGCAAGAGCACAGCGGCAGCTGCAAATGACCTGCGATCAGTGTACAGAGCAGTGATTGTTAAAGTTACTTCTGTGTCGCTGAGAAAACTTCCAATATAGTCATCTTGTGGATCAGTGAGAATATTCATGGTGACATGTAATTCAGTACAAGTCATTTCTGATTCAGGTTGGGACAATTGTTTTCGAGCTTCACTCAGCAATCTGCTTGGGAGTTTAGGATTTCGTTCAGGAGGGATGGCATAGGAGCAGCAAATCTGTTCACCTGCTTGTGCAGCATATGAGTCCACATCTCTCACTCTACATGCTCGCATGCCATCCTTTACTGGAATTATTGCAATTCCCAACCGAGTCATCAGATCTCGTCCCAACAGGTTTATGGGACATTTTGGGGATAGGACAATCGAAACTGAAGCCATGCTTCCAGTTTCCTTATCTCTCACTTCAACTGGATTAGAGATACTCTCCTTGTGTACCTGCCCATCAGCAGATTTCACCCAAATAGTATTTTAGGAGGCCTTTAGATTTGGGACTTTAGTTTTTATCACGCTTTTACAAGCCCCGGTATCACACAAAAACTCGACATCACTGCCTCCAATGTTTAGAGTAACATATGGTTTTTCTTTTAATGCACTCAGAATGTCCCATGCTGTATGGACATCTACTATTTCTTCCTCTATAGGAGCACCAGAGGTCAAGGGGGGGGGGGGATCTAGTCATGCTGAGAATTTGGCCCTTCCTCCGCCCCTTCCTGCACCCTTTGATTGATATTGCTTTGCAGAACGACACACTCTTGCTAAGTGTCCTCGTTTGCCACAGTTCCAACAGTTGTCAGAATCTCGTGGGGTTTTTGAATTATATGGCGGCCTGCGACCTTGTTGGCCTCTACCTCTTCCTCTGCCTTGCTGGGACCCTTGGAAGAAGACTGTTGTATCTTCATCTAGTTCATCATCATCATTATCTAGATGAAATACATCAGAACTTTTGCCTTTTTTGATCACTTTTTCAGCATGTCTGGCCCATTGCATAGTTGTTGTCACACTTGCAACATCCACTTCCTCCAAATGTTTCCTCACCCAGTTGCCTATTTCAGGGCGGAAATTAGTGAGGAGCGCATTTTTAAGCTGTTGTTGATAAGCACTCTCAGCTCTATCATTGAATGGGATGCCACTATGCACCCTGAATTCTTTTTCAAATCTCAAACGAAAATCATCAGTATATTCGCCAGGCTTCTGTGTTATTCCTGCCAAATGACCATAATTCGCTTGTCTTTGAAATATAGTTCGCACTCTTTGCACAAGACCATTCCATTGTGCTGCATACTCCCCTCCCAATTGATTTCCCTCAACGGGATAGGGAAAAGGCCCTTGATTATTTCTACCTGTATAATTTCCCCTAACTTTTGCCCAGTCTTTTCCCAGGGAGGACATTGCAGCTTCTCCTGCCTCATGTCCATTCAGTCTATAGGAATGTATAATTCCAGCCATGTCCTCTGCCCATATAGCTGGGTCTTCAGCAACAGGGGTAACCCCTTCAACTGCTTTTCTTGCCTCTTCCAAAGTCCATGGCCGGAAAACATATGTATGTGGGAGTTGGCCTTCCCCTACATTAGGGTTTGGCACCTGTATCATTGGGCACACATCAACCTTGTCTAAATTTTGAGAAAATCTAGCAGCAGTGGTCAAACTTCTTGTTTGTACAGGACTTCTAGTAATGTGACCCTGACTTCTTTTGCTGTTATATGGGGGGGGGGGGCTGCAGGTTTGTTAAGCTCGGATACAAGTTTTGCGTACGAGCGGAAGGCCCCTCTTGCTCCTCTGCTTGAGCTGCGCCTTCAGTTTCGGCTGGAGCCATGGCCGCGGCAGTGCGCCTGTGCACTGCCGCCTCATTTTCTTCCGGCCTGACAAACATAGTCTCAGCCTCATCACCTTTCATCTTTCTATCTTTTGTCTTTTGGATTTGTTCTTTTCTCTCTTGTGAAGCTTTCAACCACATTTTAGCACAATCCAATTCTCTCTCTTTTCTTTTCTTTTTCAGTCCATTTTTCTTTTTATCCACACTCTCTTCTAAAACATCAACTACTATCTTCCACACTTCAACTCTCAACTTCCCTTCTACTCCATACTTTTTCTTCCACTTCGGCATATATTGCATACAATTAAGAAATCTACTCGCCATGTACTTCTCATCTCCGTCAAGAGGTAGAGATTTACAGTTTTTATTTCCCATCTTTATTCTAGTAGTTCTAGGTTTTACAATCTCTTTGTCTCAAAAATATTATTATTATTATTATTACTATTTATTTATTTAACTATGTCTTTGAGGATCCTCAATGCAGGTTTAAATTGACCTTTCAACAAATTACTAGCCTGTATTATTGCCGTGGATCAATGCTAGAACTGCTATTTAGTCAATTTATCCTACCAGTCACACTCCCAACCACACAAACTCAAGCGCTTTGTATTTTTCTCATGGCTCGGACAAACCAAAGCCGTATCTCATAGCTCGGACAAACCAAAGCCGAATCTCATAGCTCGGACAAACCAAAGCCGAATCTCATAGCTCGGACAAACCAAAGCCGAATCTCATAGCTCGGACAAACCAAAGCCGAATCTCATAGCGCGGACAAACCAAAGCCGTATCTCACGTGCACCTGTGTTTTTTTTTTGTTTTTTTTTATACGCGTTTGTTGGGTTTACAACATTTATCTGAAATCAATCTCGGAGACGGTAGGTCTTTCTTGGCTTAGCGTTTTCTCCTGCGCAGAAGGGCGCACCCCAGACACACGCAGCAAGTGTGGCTGAGATTCGCACTCTGCTCTGAGTTTAGCCGTGCCTTTATTGAGAGAGAAACAAAGGGGCAAGTGTACATGGTCGAATAGGTTTCCAGACAGGAAGAACATTCCATAGTTATATCCCATTACCACAGAACACAGGGGGTACTCTTATGGACGGGGCAGTATGGACGTCTCATGACCATTAGCTCAACAAAGACGTAGTCTTTAGTGCCTCTGGGAATACATTGCTGTGCCGTACTCATGACTTCAACTTAAATAAGACCTTTGTCCGCTTCAGCCGTCCCATGACAATCTCATGATCTGCACGTCTAGCTAACTGTGGGGCTTATTGTATAGCGCGGCTAATGACTGCCATATGCCCCCAAGTCATTTTCACGAGGCCAGATTGGTCACATACTGCGGAGAATCTTGCACACAAAAGTAGTTACATAGAATCCAATGATAAAAAGTATATTATTTCCAACAGCGTTTCACAACAACACAATCACACAACTTCAGGCCTTTAACTTACTTGTCCCCTGGTTCGTTGCACTGCCGGGTCCCGTCAATCCACCTCTGTCAGACGAAGGCAGACCTAAGATGCTGGCCCAGCGAAGAATTTCCTTCCCAGGTCTTTCTTTACCAGGTCCGGCTAGTGGACGCTGGCCCGTCGATGGTGTACAGCGCGTCGTCCTCCGTCAGCCAGATGATGGGTATGAGAGGTCCCGGGTTTCGGCACCAAAATGTTAGAGATTTGCTCACTCCAACTTATTTTGCAAGAACCACACAGGAGACAGGCAAGTTCTTTTAGACACCTACAGGTGGAGAGTTCACTCGCTACAGGAATGAAGTCTGCCCTCCTTCCTGCACGTGGATATTTATTAAGAGAAACAGAGTGGGGGTATGGGTAGGCTGGCTAAAGCCCTTGTCCTCTAGTCTAAACATGTCAGGGGATGTTTTGCGACCTTGTGATAAGGAAGACAAGGTAAGGTATTTATTACCTGTTGCATTCCAACATAATCCTACGATAAAGATAACCTGGAAAACCCTAACAATGGCCGCTTTGTCAACGGCTCTGCCCCTGTCCATGATCACAATATCCAGATCGCTGCACATAAACTGGAGTTGAGTAGTGTTGTATTTTACCAGGACGCGATCCACAGCCTCATCGTGGAGTGGGTGACTCATGGTGCAGTCGTTTTCATTAGGCTGAACTGTCTCTTGGAGCGTGCGTTCGGCCGGGTGAAACAACATCTCACACAACGCGTGCTTAGTCAGGGGCATGCCTCGCTCATTCAGGTAAGGGATGCCCTTTTCCGTGCACATGTTCTGCAATTGCCCCAGACTGTGAGTCCTAACGGCATTGTCTATGCTCACCCGTTGTTGCGGTACCCGATCCCTAAACAGCATGGCGCACATCTCGGACTTTGTCATATTCCGACCGTTAATAGTGGTCTCCAATCCTTTTCTTCGGGCATACTCCGCTATGTCGTGCCACGTATTCCGCATGCACGTGGTGTATGTCGTATAGAGGTTGGATCGGTTCCTCTTGGGTGTTGCCATGGTAGTGCCTATACGATGTACCGAGGCCTTTGTACATCACACATGCGCACTGTCGATTGGGGAGATTCAACTTGTACAGGCGATGCCACGAGGCCTTTGTACATCGCATATGCGCACTGTCGATTGGGGAGACTCAACTTGTACAGGCGATGCCCCGAGGGCTTTGTACATCTCGATCGGGGAGATTCGAATACAGTCTCTCGTCATGAGCAAAACACCGGTGTGTTTGTGGTGCTGTACGCGGACAGCGACACAAACAGTGTCCACTTGATGTCCGGGCCCCAACCGTCGATGGGCGACAGCTGCACTGCAATGTCCTTCGGAGGGGTGTGACAGACGACATAGTGCTCCGGATCCACAGGCTTGTAAGTGCCCGGAACAGAGTCTTGCACGACCACAAAGCTGTACGTGACACCGTGGGCTGCGCGAACTGTGTTATGCAGCATAGTGTGGGGCATCTTAATGTACACTAGACTGTTTGCGGGCGCCGGGTCCACCACCAGTCCCGTTTCGGGTACCGTGATGGTGGGAGAACTGCCCGTTAGCTTCTTGCACAGCTCTGCGTGGGTGTACGGGCGCCCGGTATCTTCATTTCTCACATCGATGTTACGTTCTTTGCACATGGCGACCACTTGTCTCATAGACATCGTTCTCATGCACTCACGCATACTTGGAATACGTTGGACGCTGCTGCTGCTGCTGCTGCTGCTGCTGCTGCTGCTGCTGCTGCTGCTGCTGCTGCTGCTGCTGCTGCTGCTGCTGCTGCTGCTGCTGCTGCTGCTGCTGCTGCTGCTGCTGCTGCTGCTGCTGCTGCTGCTGCTGCTGCTGCTGCTGCTGCTGCTGCTGCTGCTGCTGCTGCTGCTGCTGGCCACCGCGGGCCGATGCGAGGCTGATGTAACGGTACTGGTCTGCGGTGAGCCCGAGAGTCTGGCCACTATGGCCGCTTTGTCAACGGCTCTGCCCCTGTCCATGATCACAATATCCGGATCGCTGCACATAAACTGGAGTTTAGTAGTGTTGTATTTTACCAGGACGTGATCCACAGCCTCATCGTGGAGTGGATGACTCATGGTGCAGTCATTTTCATTAGGCTGAACTGTCTCTTGGAGCGTGCGTTCGGCCGGGTGAAACAACATCTCACACAACGCGTGCTTAGTCAGGGGCATGCCTCGCTCATTCAGGTAAGGGATGCCCTTTTCCGTGCACATGTTCTGCAATTGCCCCAGACTGTGAGTCCTAACGGCATTGTCTATGCTCACCCGTTGTTGCGGTACCCGATCCGTAAACAGCATGGCGCACATCTCGGACTTTGTCATATCCCGACCGTTAATAGTGGTCTCCAATCCTTTTCTTCGGGCATACTCCGCTATGTCGTGCCGCGTATTCCGCATGCACGTGGTGTATGTCGTATAGAGGTTGGATCGGTTCCTCTTGGGTGTTGCCATGGTAGTTTTTATACGATGTACCGAGGCCTTTTTACATCACACATGCGCACTGTCGATTGGGGAGATTCAACTTGTACAGGCGATGCCCCGAGGCCTTTGTACATCGCATATGCGCACTGTCGATTGGGGAGACTCAACTTGTACAGGCGATGCCCCGAGGCCTTTGTACATCTCGTATGTGCACTGTCGATCGGGGAGATTCGAATACAGTCTCTCGTCATGAGCAAAACACCGGTGTGTTTGTGGTGCTGTACGCGGACAGCGACACAAACAGTGTCCACTTGATGTCCGGGCCCCAACCGTCGATGGGCGACAGCTGCACTGCAATGTCCATCGGAGGGGTGTGACAGACGACATAGTGCTCCGGATCCACAGGCTTGTAAGTGCCCGGAACAGAGTCTTGCACGGCCACAAAGCTGTACGTGACACCGTGGGCTGTGCGAACTGTGTTATGCAGCATAGTGTGGGGCATCTTAATGTACACTAGACTGTTTGCGGGCGCCGGGTCCACCACCAGTCCCGTTTCGGGTACCGTGATGGTGGGAGAACTGCCTGTTAGCTTCTTGCACAGCTCTGCGCGGGTGTACGGGCGCCCGGTATCTTCATTTCTCACATCGATGTTACGTTCTTTGCACATGGCGACCACTTGTCTCATAGACATCGTTCTCATGCACTCACGCATACTTGGAATACGTTGGACGCTGCTGCTGCTGCTGCTGCTGCTGCTGCTGCTGCTGCTGCTGCTGCTGCTGCTGCTGCTGCTGCTGCTGCTGCTGCTGCTGCTGCTGCTGCTGCTGCTGGCCACCGCGGGCCGATGCGAGGCTGATGTAACGGTACTGGTCTGCGGTGAGCCCGAGGGTCTGGCCACTATGGCCGCTTTGTCAACGGCTCTGCCCCTGTCCATGATCACAATATCCGGATCGCTGCACATAAACTGGAGTTTAGTAGTGTTGTATTTTACCAGGACGTGATCCACAGCCTCATCGTGGAGTGGATGACTCATGGTGCAGTCATTTTCATTAGGCTGAACTGTCTCTTGGAGCGTGCGTTCGGCCGGGTGAAACAACATCTCACACAACGCGTGCTTAGTCAGGGGCATGCCTCGCTCATTCAGGTAAGGGATGCCCTTTTCCGTGCACATGTTCTGCAATTGCCCCAGACTGTGAGTCCTAACGGCATTGTCTATGCTCACCCGTTGTTGCGGTACCCGATCCGTAAACAGCATGGCGCACATCTCGGACTTTGTCATATCCCGACCGTTAATAGTGGTCTCCAATCCTTTTCTTCGGGCATACTCCGCTATGTCGTGCCGCGTATTCCGCATGCACGTGGTGTATGTCGTATAGAGGTTGGATCGGTTCCTCTTGGGTGTTGCCATGGTAGTGCCTATACGATGTACCGAGGCCTTTTTACATCACACATGCGCACTGTCGATTGGGGAGATTCAACTTGTACAGGCGATGCCCCGAGGCCTTTGTACATCGCATATGCGCACTGTCGATTGGGGAGACTCAACTTGTACAGGCGATGCCCCGAGGCCTTTGTACATCTCGTATGTGCACTGTCGATCGGGGAGATTCGAATACAGTCTCTCGTCATGAGCAAAACACCGGTGTGTTTGTGGTGCTGTACGCGGACAGCGACACAAACAGTGTCCACTTGATGTCCGGGCCCCAACCGTCGATGGGCGACAGCTGCACTGCAATGTCCATCGGAGGGGTGTGACAGACGACATAGTGCTCCGGATCCACAGGCTTGTAAGTGCCCGGAACAGAGTCTTGCACGGCCACAAAGCTGTACGTGACACCGTGGGCTGTGCGAACTGTGTTATGCAGCATAGTGTGGGGCATCTTAATGTACACTAGACTGTTTGCGGGCGCCGGGTCCACCACCAGTCCCGTTTCGGGTACCGTGATGGTGGGAGAACTGCCTGTTAGCTTCTTGCACAGCTCTGCGCGGGTGTACGGGCGCCCGGTATCTTCATTTCTCACATCGATGTTACGTTCTTTGCACATGGCGACCACTTGTCTCATAGACATCGTTCTCATGCACTCACGCATACTTGGAATACGTTGGACGCTGCTGCTGCTGCTGCTGCTGCTGCTGCTGCTGCTGCTGCTGCTGCTGCTGCTGCTGCTGCTGCTGCTGCTGCTGCTGCTGCTGCTGCTGCTGCTGCTGCTGCTGCTGCTGCTGCTGCTGCTGCTGCTGCTGCTGCTGCTGCTGCTGCTGCTGCTGCTGCTGCTGCTGGCCACCGCGGGCCGATGCGAGGCTGATGTAACGGTACTGGTCTGCGGTGAGCCCGAGAGTCTGGCCACTATGGCCGCTTTGTCAACGGCTCTGCCCCTGTCCATGATCACAATATCCGGATCGCTGCACATAAACTGGAGTTGAGTAGTGTTGTATTTTACCAGGACGCGATCCCCAGCCTCATCGTGGAGTGGGTGACTCATGGTGCAGTCGTTTTCATTAGGCTGAACTGTCTCTTGGAGCGTGCGTTCGGCCGGGTGAAACAACATCTCACACAACGCGTGCTTAGTCAGGGGCATGCCTCGCTCATTCAGGTAAGAGATGCCCTTTTCCGTGCACATGTTCTGCAATTGCCCCAGACTGTGAGTCCTAACGGCATTGTCTATGCTCACCCGTTGTTGCGGTACCCGATCCGTAAACAGCACGGCGCACATCTCGGACTTTGTCATATCCCGACCGTTAATAGTGGTCTCCAATCCTGTTCTTCGGGCATACTCGGGTATGTCGTGCCGCGTATTCCGCATGCACGTGGTGTATGTCGTATAGAGGTTGGATCGGTTCCTCTTGGGTGTTGCCATGGTAGTGCCTATACGATGTACCGAGGCCTTTGTACATCACACATGCGCACTGTCGATTGGGGAGATTCAACTTGTACAGGCGATGCCCCGAGGCCTTTGTACATCGCATATGCGCACTGTCGATTGGGGAGACTCAACTTGTACAGGCGATGCCCCGAGGCCTTTGTACATCTCGTATGCGCACTGTCGATCGGGGAGATTCGAATACAGTCTCTCGTCATGAGCAAAACACCGGTGTGTTTGTGGTGCTGTACGCGGACGGCGACACAAACAGTGTCCACTTGATGTCCGGGCCCCAACCGTCGATGGGCGGCAGCTGCACTGCAATGTCCTTCGGAGGGGTGTGACAGACGACATAACGCTCCGGATCCACAGGCTTGTAAGTGCCCGGAACAGAGTCTTGCACGGCCACAAAGCTGTACGTGACACCGTGGGCTGCGCAAACTGTGTTATGCAGCATAGTGTGGGGCATCTTAATGTACACTAGACTGTTTGCGGGCGCCGGGTCCACCACCAGTCCCGTTTCGGGTACCGTGATGGTGGGAGAACTGCCCGTTAGCTTCTTGCACAGCTCTGCGTGGGTGTACGGGCGCCCGGTATCTTCATTTCTCACATCGATGTTACGTTCTTTGCACATGGCGACCACTTGTCTCATAGACATCGTTCTCATGTGAGAAAAAATGTGTGTTTTGTGTTAAATGTACCGTCCAAATCGTCTCCGAGAATCGCATACGACAGAAGTACACTATTGGGACTTAGAAGCAACAACTGCACAAAGGATATATCCGGAGTTAACTTTGCCATGGATCGCGAAACTCTTCGCGTTCTTGGAATAACGTCCCGAGACAAAGGAACCTCCGAGGCAGCGGGCTCCCCCTCCCCCACCAGCCGACACTGGAAGCAGCTGAAGCGGCGGTGGAGTCTGAGCACACGCCGGAGGAGAAGGCGAGGTTCCCGAGCCGGCATCACACACCGACTGAAGAGAAACCCTCACAAAACAGCACTTCCATCTATTCTCCTTTCAAACGTGCGGTCGTTGGAAAATAAAATGGACTATCTCAAGCTGGACTTAACTACAGAACGAAAGGTGAGAGAATGCAACGCGATCATCCTCACAGAGACGTGGCTTCACAACAACGTTCCGGACAGCGCCATTAAATTGGATGGGTTTACAACTTTCCGCGCGGACAGAAACCACGCCAGCACGGGTAAATCTCGAGGAGGTGGTGTGTGCATTTACATTAACAACAACTGGTGTACAAACGCTGTAGTTACTACAAGTCACTGCTCAGAGAACATTGAGTTTTTAACCCTCAACTGCCGTCCATTCTACCTACCGCGTGAATTCAATACCGTCAACATCACAGCTGTTTACGTCCCCCCCAGCGCTAACACAAAGGACGCACTCTCCATACTGTACAAGTCTGTGAGTACACTACAGAACACACACCCGGATTTGGTCTGCATAATCGCTGGCAATT
Source organism: Syngnathus scovelli (assembly GCF_024217435.2). Classification (NCBI taxonomy): domain Eukaryota; kingdom Metazoa; phylum Chordata; class Actinopteri; order Syngnathiformes; family Syngnathidae; genus Syngnathus; species Syngnathus scovelli. The sequence continues at coordinate 194,851 of NW_026061581.1, read as the reverse complement.
TCAACCAGGCCAAATTGAAAACAGTAATGCCACACTTCCACAAGTGTGTGAACTTTGCAACAAAGGGAGAAAACACACTTGACCAGGTCTACACAAACATCAGACAGGCCTTCAGAGCGGTTCCCCACCCCCACCTGGGTTCATCAGACCATCTCTCTGTTATGCTAATTCCAGCCTACAGACCTCTGTTGACGAGAAGCAAACCAACTGTGAAGCAGATCAGGGCCTGGCCAGAGGGCTCCACAGCAGCTCTACAGGACTGTTTTGAACGCACAGACTGGTCTGTCTTCAGGGAGGCGGCCACCACCAACCAGGACGTCAACCTCACCGAATACACAGACTCTGTAACTGGATACATAACGAAGTGCATGGAAGATGTAACCGTCACCAAAGACATTACAGTGAGAGCAAATGAAAAACCCTGGTTCACCAGGGAGGTACGTGAGCTCCTGAGGGCACGCAATGCTGCTTTCAAGTCTGGGGACAAGGAGGCCCTCAAGACTGCTAGGGCCAACTTGCACCGGGGTGTGAGAGTAGCCAAGCGTGCATATGGTCAAAAAATCAACTCACACTTCACAGACACAAAAAACCCAAGACGCCTGTGGCAAGGCATCCAGTCAGTCACAGACTACAAACCATCCCCCCCACCGTGTGAGGACAACATAGACTTCCTCAACTCTCTCAACACCTTCTTCAGCCGGTTTGAAGAAAACAACACCACAACACCCACAAAAACCCCAGTACACCCAGACAGCACAACACTTCAACTGGACCCAGCGGACGTGAAGAGGACCCTACTCAAGGTGAACCCCAGGAAAGCTGCAGATCCAGACAACATACCCGGGCGCGTGCTCAGAGACTGTGCAGACTCACTCACTGACGTCCTCACAGACATCTACAACACCTCTCTGAACCAAGCCATCATACCAGCAATTTTCAAAGCTACCACCATCGTACCACTACCCAAGAAGTCACCAGCATCATCACTGAATGACTACAGACCCATAGCACTCACTTCCATCATGATGAAGTGCTTTGAGAGACTGGTGAAGGCCCACTTAACATCCACCCTCCCCACTACTCTGGACCCATACCAATTTGCCTACCGCCCCAAGCGCTCCACTGATGACGCCATAGCAACAGCACTCCACCTCTGCCTGGCTCATCTGGAGAACAAAAACAGTCACGCGCGGATGCTGTTCATTGACTTCAGCTCTGCGTTCAACACAGTCATCCCCCAACATCTGGTGAATAAGCTGAGTACAATAGGCGTCAGCACTTCACTGTGCAACTGGCTGCTGGACTTTCTAACGAACAGACCGCAGACAGTCAGAGTCGGAAACAACTCCTCAGCGACCACCGTCATAAACACCGGGGTGCCGCAAGGATGTGTGCTATCCCCCCTGCTGTTCACGCTGATGACCCACGACTGCTCTGCCAGATTTGAAACGAATCACATCATCAAATTTGCAGATGACACAACAGTGGTGGGCCTCATCAAAGACAACGATGACTCAGCATACAGAGAGGAGGTACAGCAACTCATCACCTGGTGTGATAGGAACAATCTGCTTCTCAACGTAAACAAAACGAAAGAAATCACTGTGGACTTCAGAAAGAAACAACCAACACACATCCCACTCATCATCAACGGCAGTGCAGTAGAGTCTGTGAAAAGCACAAAGTTCCTGGGAGTGCACATCACTGATGACCTCTCATGGACTACCAACATCACTGCGCTGGTCAAGAAGGCACAGACACGACTCCGCTTCCTGAGAAGGATGAGAAGAGCCGACCTCCCCACCTCTGCTCTCACCACCTTCTACAGAGGTGCTATTGAGAGCATCCTGACCAGCAGCGTCTCTCTTTGGCATGGTAGCTGCCTAGCTGCAGACAAAAAGGCGGTGCAGAGGGTGGTGAGGACAGCAGAAAAGATCATCAGGTCACCCCTTCCAGCCATTCAGGAACTGTACACTTCACACTGTACCAAGAGGGCAATGAACATCATCAAAGACACTACTCATCCTGCACACAGACTGTTCTCCCTTCTACCATCAGGGAAGCGGTACCGCAACCTGCGGTCCCGCACAAGCAGACTGAGTAACAGCTTCTTTCCTCAAGCCATCAGACTCATGAACACACTGAGGAAAACCACTTGAACATTCCAAAGTCACCATGCCACTTGGCACTTTACTCTTGCACCTTATATACAGTTATACACTTTTTCACTTTACTTCTATGACCACTGATTGTACTTCTGCTGCTGTGTATGTGTGTGTGTGTGTGTGGGTCTGTATTGTCAATACTCTTATTACACACCGTGTGTGTGTGTGTGTGCGTGTGTGTGAATGTGTGAGAGAGTATTTTATTGTATAGTACTGCACATGTTTATCAGCATGTTAGTGTTTGAATGACTGCAATGTGTAAGTGTGCATTGTCTATGTTTATGTTGTGAATGAATATGTCAGAGAAAGAAATTGTAAATTCAGTATGAGTAAGTTAGCTGTGTGTGTGTGTGTGTGTGTTGTGTGTATGTGTGTGTGAGAAAGAAAGAGATTTATGTCAATGTCTTATTTAAATGTTTTTAGTTAAACTGCACATTGGAGACTGGTCAAACGCAATTTCAAACTTCTGTGGTAACCCTGTTACATAGGATTTTTGACAATAAAGTAAACTTGAACTTGAACTTGAACTTGAACTCATGCACTCACGCATACTTGGAATACGTTGGACGCTGCTGCTGCTGCTGCTGCTGCTGCTGCTGCTGCTGCTGCTGCTGCTGCTGCTGCTGCTGCTGCTGCTGCTGCTGCTGCTGCTGCTGCTGCTGCTGCTGCTGCTGCTGCTGCTGCTGCTGCTGCTGCTGCTGCTGGTGCTGGCCACCGCGGGCCGATGCGAGGCTGATGTAACGATACTGGTCTGCGGTGAGCCCAAGAGTCTGGCCACTATGGCCGCTTTGTCAACGGCTCTGCCCCTGTCCATGATCACAATATCCGGATCACTGCACATAAACTGGAGTTGAGTAGTGTTGTATTTTACCAGGACGCGATCCACAGCCTCATCGTGGAGTGGGTGACTCATGGTGCAGTCGTTTTCATTAGGCTGAACTGTCTCTTGGAGCGTGCGTTCGGCCGGGTGAAACAACATCTCACACGACGCGTGCTTAGTCAGGGGCATGCCTCGCTCATTCAGGTAAGGGATGCCCTTTTCCGTGCACATGTTCTGCAATTGCCCCAGACTGTGAGTCCTAACGGCATTGTCTATGCTCACCCGTTGTCGCGGTACCCGATCCGTAAACAGCATGGCGCACATCTCGGACTTTGTCATATCCCGACCGTTAATAGTGGTCTCCAATCCTTTTCTTCGGGCATACTCTGCTATGTTGTGCCGCGTATTCCGCATGCACGTGGTGTATGTCGTATAGAGGTTGGATCGGTTCCTCTTGGGTGTTGCCATGGTAGTGCCTATACGATGTACCGAGGCCTTTGTACATCACACATGCGCACTGTCGATTGGGGAGATTCAACTTGCACAGGCGATGCCCCGAGGCCTTTGTACATCGCATATGCGCACTGTCGATTGGGGAGACTCAACTTGTACAGGCGATGCCCCGAGGCCTTTGTACATCTCGTATGCGCACTGTCGATCGGGGAGATTCGAATACAGTCTCTCGTCATGAGCAAAACACCGGTGTGTTTGTGGTGCTGTACGCGGACAACGACACAAACAGTGTCCACTTGATGTCCGGGCCCCAACCGTCGATGGGCGACAGCTGCACTGCAATGTCCTTCGGAGGGGTGTGACAGACGACATAGTGCGAACTGTGTTATGCAGCATAGTGTGGGGCATCTTAATGTACACTAGACTGTTTGCGGGCGCCGGGTCCACCACCAGTCCCGTTTCGGGTACCGTGATGGTGGGAGAACTGCCCGTTAGCTTCTTGCACAGCTCTGCGTGGGTGTACGGGCGCCCGGTATCTTCATTTCTCACATCGATGTCACGTTCTTTGCACATGGCGACCACTTGTCTCATAGACATCGTTCTCATGCACTCACGCATACTTGGAATACGTTGGACGCTGCTGCTGCTGCTGCTGCTGCTGCTGCTGCTGGCCACCGCGGGCCGATGCGAGGCTGATGTAACGGTACTGGTCTGCGGTGAGCCCGAGAGTCTGGCCACTATGGCCGCTTTGTCAACGGCTCTGCCCCTGTCCATGATCACAATATCCGGATCGCTGCACATAAACTGGAGTTGAGTAGTGTTGTATTTTACCAGGACGCGATCCACAGCCTCATCGTGGAGTGGGTGACTCATGGTGCAGTCGTTTTCATTAGGCTGAACTGTCTCTTGGAGCGTGCGTTCGGCCGGGTGAAACAACATCTCACACAATGCGTGCTTAGTCAGGGGCATGCCTCACTCATTCAGGTAAGGGATGCCCTTTTCCGTGCACATGTTCTGCAATTGCCCCAGACTGTGAGTCCTAACGGCATTGTCTATGCTCACCCGTTGTTGCGGTACCCGATCCGTAAACAGCATGGCGCACATCTCGGACTTTGTCATATCCCGACCGTTAATAGTGGTCTCCAATCCTTTTCTTCGGGCATACTCCGCTATGTCGTGCCGCGTATTCCGCATGCACGTGGTGTATGTCGTATAGAGGTTGGATCGGTTCCTCTTGGGTGTTGCCATGGTAGTGCCTATACGATGTACCGAGGCCTTTGTACATCACACATGCGCACTGTCGATTGGGGAGATTCAACTTGTACAGGCGATGCCCCGAGGCCTTTGTACATCGCATATGCGCACTGTCGATTGGGGAGATTCAACTTGTACAGGCGATGCCCCGAGGCCTTTGTACATCTCGTATGCGCACTGTCGATCGGGGAGATTCGAATACAGTCTCTCGTCATGAGCTAAACACCGGTGTGTTTGTGGTGCTGTACGCGGACAGCGACACAAACAGTGTCCACTTGATGTCCGGGCCCCAACCGTCGATGGGCGACAGCTGCACTGCAATGTCCTTCGGAGGGGTGTAACAGACGACATAGTGCTCCGGATCCACAGGCTTGTAAGTGCCCGGAACAGAGTCTTGCACGGCCACAAAGCTGTACGTGACACCGTGGGCTGCGTGAACTGTGTTATGCAGCATAGTATGGGGCATCTTAATGTACACTAGACTGTTTGCGGGCGCCGGGTCCACCACCAGTCCCTTGAACACAATTGCGATGCAGCTGTGCCCCTGCATCATTTGTGGTAGGTGCATGGTTGCTCTGTCTGATGTGCCGACCAAAGCTAACAGCATGTTGTTTTCTTACTCACACCCTCTGCTTGAAAGAGTGTCCACAGTCAAAATTGGCCTCCATGAGATTGTTAGCTATCATCCACCGTTTGATGACCGCACACAGTTGCTCTCTGGACATGTCTAGGAAGTGCAGGAACCGTATGGCGTCTTCGCGGGTGGTTGTGACAAAGTTAGCCATGGGGTTCAAAGGGCGCATGCTGCTGACCCACTTGGCGCACTGCCTCATCAGGCTCTCCGTAGTACGTGTGGAATCCGGCACGTGTGGCTTGAGCCGAGTCACCAGCAACTTGATGAGCACCCACTCTTCCATATCCACGCAACGCTGGCCCACCTTGAGCCTCCTCAAGTCCCCGGCCGGGCCCAAACTCACATCCCTGAGACAGAAGTCACCGCGCGCCGGGTTATACATGCCGTAGTAGCCCACCGGCGACGCCATAAACCGCCGCTTACGCTCGGCCCCGCGATCGGCCGGATCACTGCCCCACTGCAGCATGTGTGTGGCGTTGCTGCGCTGTAGAATCAGGTTGGCGTCGTACAGCCACACCTGGTACGTGTCGCGGTCCCAGAAGCCCTCATAAAGGTCCAGCACCCCAGCCTGGTGATCGCTCAAGGTAGCACCCTCGGCATACATCTGGATAAGACGCTTCAATACCTTCAGCTGCACAGGACGCGGCATGCGCACCATCTCCGTGGCTTCCCGGTGACCCGACAGGATGTCATTCAGTAGCGCTGGCGCGGCCCTAGTATCTCGCCGGGTGCATATGGCGGCCACGCTCAGGTAATGTTCTTTGGCACACACCAAGTTGTTAGAGTAATACTCGTCGTCCACCAGCTTGCCCGTGGCGTGGGGATCCGTGGTTACCAGCATGCTGTTCCCGATATCCGAGGGGACCACGTAGGCAACGTGGTCCGAAAAATTGCGCACGGGCACTCGGTGCGCCCACATGTACCAGAGCTCGGGTACCACGTCGACGCCCCACCCCACCAGGTTGGAGCCCATAAGCGCTTTGGCCTTCACCTTGGCCGACGGTGCTACGTACTGGCGGCGCTGTACCACCGGCCACTCGCCCCTGCACGTGTACTCACAGTCGGTATACTGGCACTTGCGGGAGCCGTCCACCTGGCGGCGATTGCGGGCCTTCATAAATACACAGCGGCCACCTTGAGCAGGTACTCCACATGTTTGATCTCCACGTCTTTGTCCATGGCCGTGCGCAGCATGTCCAGGTCCAGAGACTCATCGTCTGTGCGGCCCACGGCCACCACCATGTGCACGTGGACCACAAGCCGTGCCTCACCCAGTATCAGGCGTGTGTAGTCATGGGACCGGGCGCGCACGGCCCGGTAGATGGCCTGGAAGGTTTCGGTAAAGTTCCAGTGGGGTGTGAGTATGAACAGGTCCGTGACATCGCGCATGGTGAAGCCCTCGGCCACGGCCCGGCTGCCCAGCACCAGCGCTACGTCAGAGCCGTCCACGTTACGCTCGTGGTTGAACCGATCTAGCATCTTCTGGGCGCGCGCCGAGTCGGCGCCCGTTAGCACCATGAAGCGCGTGGGCCGTTTGACGCCACCGTACGTGGCGCCTGTCACCATAGTCCAACCGCCGTTCCGCAGCAACTGAGAAAACAGCGCCACGCCCGTGCCGCGCACCATGTCACAGTACACAAAGCTCTTCCTAGCAACCCCCAGTTGCGACATCACATAGTCGAACTTGACGCTGTAGTTGGCCAGGTTGCCCTGGGTGGGCAGGGCCGCCAGTGACGCTTTGCGCGTGCTGGTGAAGATGGTGTTGGTGCGCTGGTCTTCGGCCACCGCGCTCAGGTATACGCCCCGCTGGTACGCCGACATCTTCAGCTTGACCACCTTGAAGGGCAGACCGTCTATACGTCGGCCGCGGTAGCGCACCCTGACGCCGCTGCTCTTGCCTAGCACATATGACACACGCCCCTTGGCCGTCCTCATAAAGTCCTTCTCTGCACCCCGGACAAAGTTGCCCGCGCCCGTAAAGAATCGCGACTTGTCCACGGGCTCTGGCAAAATCAGGTTCATGACATCCACGATCTCGTCGGCGCGGTCCGCCATGGGCGTGCCCGACAGAGGCACCTTCTTGGCCCCACGCACCGACCTCATGAACATCAGCAGCGAGCGGTACGCCGCATTGTCCTCCCTCAGGTTGTGCACCTCGTCCACGATGATGAGGTACCGCTCGTACGTGGTGGCCAGTAGGCCCCGCCACACGCGGTTACACCACGCGGCGAAGCGGTCGTATGTGGTGAAGCGGAAGAACTGCTCCACAGACCGCCGCTCCCGACACCACGAGCTGTTGCACTTATCGAGCAGCTCGGACCGGAAGTTGCGCATTAGGCCCTCGCCGCGCGTGATCACCAGCACCCCTCTGAGGTACTTGGCGGCGCACTGGGCTATGGCCACGGCTGTGCACGTCTTACCGGTGCCCATTTCGTGAAAGAGCAGCAGCTCGTTATAGGGCGTCTCGGGACTCAGGAAGCGCGCCAGGTACTCCTGCTGCACAAAGTCATCCTCGGGGTCCAGGCCGCCCTCTAGCCTAATGTCCCCATGGACCCCAAAGCGCCGCTCCTCGATATCCGGGTACAGCGACAGGAAAACCTCCATTTTGTTTTGATCATTCGCAGATGAGATCCCTGAACCGGCCAAAGTCCACCGGCTCCCGAATGCTGTCGTAGATGCGCAGTGCCGTGAAGTACGTGTTAGTTTGGGTCTTGTCGGAACGCACACGCAGCACACGCCACGCGCCGTCCGCAAAGGCGCACTCGACCACGCAGCCGGCCATGCCCGGGTCCCACGCCAACACCTGAGCAAAAGGCTCCGTGGCTGCGTGCAGGTACAGCCCCGCGCACTGGGCGTCGATGGGCACCAGCTTGAAGTCCACCGTGTTCTTTTCGGGAGGCTTGTACTTTACCACGGACACGTCACGCCCACCGTAGTAGGGCTCCTCGTTGGACTGGAACAGAAAGCCGTCGCAGTCGGACCGGTCGGCATACGCCTCGTAGAGTGCTTCAAACTCCGACAATGGCACAAACACTTTAACCGTGACACGCAGGGGCCCGTGGTGACAACGCGCCACCACACGTGCAGCCTCAAGCCCGCTGTCCAAAGTGTAGTCAGCCACGTGGGTACCGCACACATACACCGCATCAAAGATGTACAGGTCCTGGCCGCAGTGCTCACAATCTACCAGGGTGTCCGTCAGGTGCAGGCCGCAGGGCCTCTCAAACCGCTCCTCGGTCAGTTGCCATATGGTCGCGCAACGGTCCATGACGTACACGTGGTTACGCCCATCTATGTACAGCATATACCGGGTGCCGTCAGCCTTCCATGTGGCGCGCCCGTCAGCGCCCAGCCTCACCACCTCGGAATAATTATGTCTGCTCATCGATACGGGCATGCAGCCGGGAAACTGGTCACGGTAGCGATAGCCCACGGCTCCTGTGATGACGCGTGTTATCTCAGCGCACAGCTCCACGTCGTGCACGGCCCCTAGGCCCAGCTTGTGTGTGGACGTCTCACAGTGGGCCGGTACGCATGTCACAGGCAGCTCAGGCAGCCATGCCGGCAAGTCGGCCGCCACTAACAGTGTGCGGGCGTTGTACTTGATGCACAGGGTCTTAACATACTCCTCCCTGTAGATGCCCGGAGGTCTGGCCTCTGCAAAGAGGCGGATGGCGTCATGCACCGACATCTTGCGGCACTCCACCAGGTAGCAGCACACCAGGTAACCAGTGCGATTGAAGCCGTATGTGCAGTGCACATACACCGGGCCTTGAGCGGCCTGACACAGGCCCAAGAAAGTGTGCTCCGCTCTGGGGCTGGGGCACTGGTTGTGTCCCTTGCAGCGTATCTTGTGATAGCACGAGCCCAGGGCTTTGCCATTGTAATAGCGTGTGGTGTTGGTTAGGTCTATCACGGCCCCATATGTGTAAGGCCTTGTAGTGGTTCGCGAGGGGAATGTGCTTGTCGTAGCGACTGTCAAGAAATGTTTTACCTGGGGTTATGAACCCGCAGATTGTGAAACCTTGGGCTGGACACTTGGCCCAGCCATGTGGAGGCAACATACCAGACATTGTTCATACCCTAGTAGTTACCACTTTTGTCTTGCACCTCTAAACACAACCCTTCAGACATCCAGTGTTGCATTTCGCTTAATCAAAATATGTGCCCAGACTCAAAGAGGGTGCACATCAGAAGTATCTTTATTTATTGTTCAAATCAGTAGCAAATGTTTCAGCAGTCATTCAAAGTATCGCGAAACAAGGACACATTCCTTTTCATGCGGCAGTCTTTCTCCATTATGTCGGTCATCCGGGCCCGCACATCGGACAAGTCAGCGAAAAAGTGGGTATCGGTCAGATTGTCGCAGAAAGCCGCGGCAGACGTTTTCAGGAGATTGTGTTTTGCCTGTAGCTCGGCAAGCTGGGCCTGGACCCGGCGAAGTTTGGTGGAGCTGTTGTCCGCCGTCCGATGCCGCTTCAGCTTGATACGAAGGCTCTCTTTGGTCAAATGCTCGTATGCCAACTCAACCTGAAGCTCGTCCCGCTGCTTGATGGCTGTTTCGGCCTCAGCGCAAGCCAGGGCATGTCGCCGCTCAAGAACCAGTTTCTCCGCACATACCTTGGCCATCTGGTTACCGGTGCCGTGCAACTGCAACATTAGCTGCTGTTTCCCCTTGTAGTGTTCGGCCTGCAGCCGTTGCTCCAGGTTACACAGGTCCCGACTGTGACGCAGCGCGCATCGCTCCTCGGTTTCACAGATGGCATCGGCTACCCGTCGCTCAGACTCGGCGAGGCACTCCTTCACCATGCGATCCGGATCATACACCTTCTGTACGTCCCCGAGGTACATTGTGGTCCGGCACACCGGACAACGGTAGTCGGTGTTGCAGATAGCAACGTCGGTTTCAATGCACTGCTGGCAAAATAGATGGCTGCACGGAGTAACAACAATAGATGTCATGGTCTCCAAACAAATGCTGCAGGGAAAAGGCGTAGACTCCATGGTGAAAGGAATGTTTCCCCTACCCATGTATTCACTCCACAACCAGCCGATTGGCAATATTCAAATATTGTTACCCCACAATTGGATGTTGATCAACATTCAATTGTTGTTGTGTTATTGTTTACCCTAACGCTCCAGACATTATTTACACCCCGAGTTAATATGTAGTGTTAATCGACATTTGTACTCGCACTCAAAGCAGACGTACATCAGAATCATTTTCCATGTTTATTGTTTAAAGCAGCAGCAGCAAATGTTTCAGTAGTTATTCAAAGTATTGTGAAACAAGGCATGTGCCTGTGCCGGCAGTAGGCTAACACCGCCATGATTAAGAGGAACACCTCGGCCGCTAACATGTAAGGGATCAGGTACTGTAGGGACCTACTTTCCGGGGGGTCCTTACATGTGATGACAGAACGATCCACCTCTTCCTCTTGGTTACGCTGCCCCACGGGTGTAGTGCGACTGACTGGAGGGTCCTTACATGGGATGACAAAAAGGTCCACCTCTTCATCTTGGCCACGATGCCCCACAGGTGCAGTGCGACTGCATGTGTAAGTCCCGTTGTCAGAGCATGTTATGGGATCCCGGAAAAGCAGGCTGTCATCCTCACGTAGTGCAGTAGTGTTGGCCCATCTACCGTAGCAATTCACTCTGCCGGAGCCGCAACGCTTCAGAATAACGGCGGCCCCGTTATGCAGCCCTCTGTACCAGGTTAAGAACAAGTACTTGACATTAGCCACCTTGTCCGCCATGCATGGTATCATCACATTACGTGTGCCCTGCAGGACATGGACCGCGGGGAGAGCACTTGTTCCTGAGAGGATAGTCAGAAATAACACAACCACCTTCATTGTAGCTAGGGTGTTTTATTCCCAAAACAGTCAGTACATTCATGTTATTCAAATAATCAGAGAGAGTATATAGCTGCCCACGCCACACACCAATCCCACGACAAACATACGGGATATTGCGGTCACAGATATAACCGGTCTGCAACTAACGAGAGAGAGTATACAGACACCGCCCACACCAGACACCAATCCCGCGACAAAGACTCGGGCTACCGTGGTCATAGACATGGGTGGTCTACGACCACGCTCCAACTGTGTCCAGTCCAGGTCCGCTGGTAGCTTGTCCACGAGCATGGTTATTATATCAGGGCAACATTCAGGTTGCGCAGACAGACACTGCACATATATCTCCACACTGGCGTAAACCAAAGCCACCACACGTCCTATGTTGGGATCATCGGCCAGCACAAAGTCGATGATGCTGGCTACGACACTGACGTTGCCTGTGTTCAACACATCACTCACTACCCCAGAGAACATGTGTGTCCCGTTGAGCATTTTGGCCACCTCTTCGCAGCTGTGTATCAGAGCGGCCTTAAGTGTAGGGCTGACTAGCGACGGTCTGTAGTCCTCCCGAGTCACCCCGTGGATAAGAGGCGCCAGGCCACGGGTCCTGAGCACATGATCCGCATAGCCATACACTACATCCTTTGTGACAGACATTTTACCTGTAGTCCTACGGTACACCGGTAGTATATATTCATATTTTATTTCAAGCAACATTATGTGGGATAGCTTTCTTGTATCGGTGTATGGCCACCCCACTGTATATCGCCAATACAATAACGGTAGACGTTTCAATAGATACAATATATGGCAGTGGCCCAGGACATGGTCCTGATGTGTGCACACCATATGGTGTGCACACAGACTATGCATAGTGTTCATCACGCCCATACCATATAATAACAGTGTTATGGCCACACCATGGGCAGAATGTCGTCTCTGTGACCGCATATCGGGCATGGGTATCATGTTGTGACTAAGCCTGACAATATAGGTGTAATGACTGTCCTGCTAGTCACACCATGGGCATATTGTATACATCGGTCGCATTATGGATGGGCATACTAGTCGTTCAATAGCTGGGTGTACTCAGGATGTTTGACCACGTGCTCCTGCAGCTCTCTTAGATACTGCCTCATGACAATTTGCTTCAAACTGTTTTCAAAGATCTCGGCTAGCAGTGACTCGGACCGCACCACAGAAAAGTACTCAGGACCCGGTCTGACGCCCAGCCCGGCCATAACGTGCAGACACTTCTTGATCTCGTGCTGTGTCTCTGACACGTATGAGAGATAGAGCGAATAGTCCCACGGTAAGGTCCTGACCTCGTGCACGACGTTGGGCAGGTGGGGAGCCCGGGCGTAAAGGGTGGCCAAGATGTCAGACAATCCCTCAAAGTCGTTAGCCCTAAAGTGCGCCTCTAGGTCCTGATCCCGGGCAGGCATGGGCACCCTGAGCGTGTTCACCCTGTACGACAAGTACGTGAGCAGGTACGCCAGATCCACAGCCAGCGATCCTGGTGGCTTATAGTCCGCTGCCATGATTACGTACCACAGGCAGCTTACGCAATTATAGGTGGTGTACAAGCCATCCGTTACGTTGAACCGGGCCACTAGGTTAGCCATGGCCGTAACCATGGATTCCGTGTTCCAGTAGGTCTGCGGGATGTACACCTGGAGCACCTCTAAGGGTACCCAACCAGTGTTTACAAAGTCAGCCATGGACATACTGTCGTAGCTCAAGACAGTGTTCAGTGTCTCCAGACTGTAGTTACCGAGCACGGCGTGGTAGTCCGGTGACCACGACATGATAATGTAATGTAGCAGGTACTGGTTGTCCACTTGGGTGGTTGTCACATCGTAGTGTCTCGCGAACGCCACTACGGCCAGGCTCATGCCAGCGTGAATCAGAAACATCATGTCCTCTGCGCTGATAAGAGGCATTTCGTGGGATGCCACGTGCACCAGGGCGTGTTCAGGCCACGTGTTAACCATGTGCCGCGACAGGGTGCTGGCGCCCACTTGTGCACCCGTGTCCATGTGCATTAGGAAAAAGTTTACCACCTCAGGATCGTAGCCCCTGGGCGCCAGGGCGAGGTTGGCCAGGGTCATGCCGTTTCCCGTTACCATGTACCAGTCGAACGGCGCCATGTGCGTGAGGGCCTCTAACATGTTGGCTTGTGCTGCGGCCTGCACCACGTTGAATCCGTGAGGGTCAAACGTGGTACTGAGCGATGACTAATCGAGTATGCCGTGCTGCACGCAGTATTGGAACGTGTCGGGTTTAGTCCTCAACAGGGTAAATACGTCCCCGGGCACAGCGCCCATTTCGATGGCCCTAACGGCTGCCATGTCGTCTGGCAGAAGAGGCAGCAGTAGTTGCAGACACTCAACGGTGCTCATACCGTGCTGTGCGCACAGCTGCGGCACCAGGTCCTCGGCCAGGCCGGACATCAGGCTGTCGTAGACCTCCTCTATGTCTATCATCACTTTTAAGAACCACAAAGGTATTTGAATTCCCCCACAGCGAACCTAGATGTGTGAACACACTGAACATGGGGGTGGAAAAGAGCTAGACGTGGTTGTAGAATTATCCGGGTACATGGGTACCAATAGGAAAAGTGTAACAATGAATAGCGGAACTATACTGCAGTGTGTTGTTTTGTGGTCAGTGGCCTGTGGAGTGCAGCCATCGGAGGGAGCCAATATGGGACAAACAAAGGTGGATTATGGCATGGACGCTTTCTGCAAGTGCGAGCTGGACGAGAATGCGGCGATGTCGAATGTGGTGCAGGTGTCATGGCAAAAGCGTATGTGGAAGGAATCATATGTTAATATAGGGTCATACAGCCGGGACCATGGACAGCACATCAACGAGCCTTACCAAGGCAAGGCGATCCTCAGCGACACGTCCCTCAACTCAACATCTCTAACCCTACGAAACGTCACATGGACAGATGCAGGTTGTTATACCTGCATCTTTAACATGTTTCCGATGGCCTCCAAACGCAAAGAGACCTGCTGCATCAATGTGGAAGGTAAGACTAACGCTCTAATGACCTGTGCAGTTTGTTAATGGCTGTTGCATCCCGTAGGAATCTCTGACGTGGACGCAATGACATATCAACCAGCCAGCGGGCCCAATGAAACCACAACGGTTGTGTTCAGCTGCTCCGCCACCGGGAAACCGGCACCCGCCATCACCATGTTATTATACAAGGCCACTTTGCTAAACAGGAGTATGTCCACCACAGTATATAACAAGGACAGCACTGTCAGCATAGCTAAGAATGTCACCATACTGGTGGAGAGGGGAAAACACAACTATGTAGGGTGTGCGGCGCGAAGCAGCAATCAAAGGAGGACAGTGAGGGTCCCCATCCCCTGGGATGTCAGCAACCAAGAGGAGGAAGACACAGGTATGTACACATTACAGTCACAACGTTTCATTGAAATGGTAATTAAACATTCCACTTTCTTAGTACAGGCATGTCTGCCCATTACACTAAAGTCAAGATATAAGTATGGGTTAAACCAACCCTCTAAATACAGGTTGCCCGGAACAAGAGCCATTTCTATTATAATCATAGCGTGACTGAGCCTTGACGGTATGGTTGTGGTTACTGTCAGCCTAGTCACACTATGGGCATATTATGAACATCAACACAATGGGCATAATGTTATGGCTCACACTGACTTATGAATGCCTGAGTCTGGGTTGTTATGTTTAATTGTAATCATATTACATCTCATGTGTCGATTTGAAGTAGCCTGTGCTGTGTTTGGTAGATGCTTTTCTTTTTTTCCAGGGTAAGGACCGCCCAATACAGGAGTCATTCCTATTGTGATCATTGTGTGACTAGACCATAATAGTATGGTTGTAGTAGCTACTCTGCCTAGTCACACCATGGGCATAGTACGGGCATCCGACTTAGTATAGGCTTCATATCACATCTCATGTTTGAATTTATAGTACACAATGCAGTGTTTGGTAGATGAGTAAACGTTATTGTTCTTCTTCTTCAAAGCAGGAGGAACACCACCCAGAACAGGAAACATTCCTATTGCGATCGTCGTGCTTGGTGTAATGGTCTTTATAGTCTAGGGGTCTGCATACCTATGTCTGAATGTGTTTCTGGCATCGGTGTGAGGCAACAGGTGGTTCAAGAGAGGGGCCCACATCGTGCCCACTATCAACAGCCAGTTATTACTAAGGGCACAGCTGATGAATGGTGATTTAATGTACATGTGTGACAATAACAATAAAGATCTTTATTGTCTTGGGACATAGCCATTGTATCTATCGAAACACCATACTACGGGTATTGCATACATTGGTACATGACAGCCGTCTGTTATATCCATATCCGTGGTGTATGTGGAGACCCGTTTTAGGCCACCAGTTGCATCACGCCAGTGGGCTTAGTTCTGTCATGTATCATTGACACGTATAGGGTTATGTTCCCGCCGAGCATGGTCACGGTGCCATCCCCGTTGGACGTGAGGACAAATTGTATGTTGTAGCTGGCAGGTAGGTCCTGGTTCACTCTGAGGATGTGGAAGCCGTTAAATATGCACACGGGCCCCAAGGTGACGACCGGGGAGAGCAACGTGTTTCTCGACAGGCCATTCTCCAGAGCCATGATAACCAGCTTGTGTTCATTAGCCACATCAGACGTCTTCACAACGAGCATGTACGACACCAAGACCTGGTCCGTGGTGTACATGGGGCCCATCGCAACTGTGCTATGCTCGCCCTCAAGCAGCACCGTGGTAAACATGTTATTGTCTATGGATAGTGTGTCATTGGTGAACGCGGGCGCAAACGTGTGCATGCGCCACTGACTGATCATGATGTTTTATATACCCCAAAGTCAATATGCCGTTTGCCCACCGATGTGGCCACTTCAGGCCTAAGGGCTCCCACAGCTAGGTTGCGTAGTGTGAGCATGTGCTGATACGCCTGCCCCATGCGCCCCTTGTACATGATGGACGGGGTTACATCCGACATCTGTGACACGCCCTGCCGCGGAGTGAAGTGGTAGATAAAGTTTACGACAAAGTCCTCGTTCACGTCTGACAAGGTCGACACCAGCCAGTCCAGGGGAGAGCGCCCGTTCACGGGGCTCACCATGTTCAAGTTGTACTTGCGGACCACTGCCTTGAGGAGCTCCATGTCCTGCAGACTCATGAGGGCCATAACCACGGCGCCACGCACACCCCCGGTCAATTCGACATCGCGTACCATAGTCAGGTAGCGTACCGCCGCTCTGTTACCCACGTCGGCCGCTAGCCAGATCAGGTCGACATCAATATCCATGCCATGCTCCTCCACCAAGGCCGTCAGCATGACCGCGTCGTCGGTTGCGACGGCTACACGGGCCAGCCTGTTGACATCATAGTCCATCAGCCTGATGAGATGTGAGGCCAGGGGCAACAGGTTCAGCGCCACCGCCAAGGCCACCGCGTCCAGACCTGTGGTCGGAGAAAAGCCCAGGTCGACTCTGTCCAGGGTCGACACCACATGCACCGCGACAGGGTGCCCCACATGCTCCTTAGCCATGAGGGCCTGGAAGGCCCGGCTGGTCATGGACAGAGTGTGCTCGGTGGCCGCCTGAAAGATGGGCATGGCCACAAATTCCTTGTCCTCGGCCGTTAGCACATTGTCAAACACATCTACCATAAATGTGTGGTCCGCGCGGTCGACGTGATTGACGTCCGAGCCGGCCCGCAGCAAGACCCGTGCCATCTCCACATCACGCACGGCCGAGAACAGTGGCGTTCTGCCGGTGCGGTCTTCAGCCGTCACGTCAGCGCCGGCGGCCAATAGGGCGTGCACGGCCTGAACATCACGCGCGCAGTGCAGAGCCGTTTCACCGCTGGTGTTGATGGCATTCACTCTGATGTCTGCGGTCCTGAGAAGATGTTCCAACACGTCCCAGGACTCTTCGGCAGCCGAGAGCAGGGGCAGGTGATGCCCGTGCACATGTCCAGTGTTGGGATCAGCACCCATGTCTAACAGAGCTGCCACTGCTGCGGTATTGCCCGTGTCCACAGCCACCTGCAGGGGCGTTACACCATCGGGCCCAAACTCGTTCACCAGGTCAGTGTACGAACTGTCAGGCACACCACCCTCTTCAATGAGGTCAAGCAGTGAGTCCATCCTTTTTCTAACATTTATCAGGCTTTCTATGTACTGTTTCTCATCGCGGTCTCAGTACAACAGGGCGCTATAATCCATTATACAGCCAACATAAAATGCTGGCCATAGATTTGGTGTGGAACGGCACACCACAGCAGGCCCACTTGCACGCTATGCAGACGTACGATGAGTTTGTCCTAGAGACGGCGCGGCGGAACAACACCCACCCCCGTTTTATGGTTATGGAGGGGGTCCGCAACATGCAGGAGCTGCTGGTCAACAGGGGGTCGATAACAGTATATGACGCCCTGCCGTATGCGTGGCGGGTTAACGGCTTCGAACCGCTACCGGACTTTACGCGCATACAGGCCGAGGATACGCGTCTCCTGCTGAAGGAACTACTCGTTGTAACTAACCAGATGTGGTTAGGCATGCCCAACAGGTTCTATGCCATCACGGTGCCCCAGGGCCTGGTGACTAACGTTGATGACGTGTTAAGGAGGACGGCAGAGATCACGGGCAGGCTCCAGCGGTTGCTGGACATAGCGCCGTGGGTGCCCGTGCCCGAGGCCGTTACCACGGTGCGCTACGGGGACACGGAAGAGCTGCACGTGCAGATGGGTGTGGAGCTAGTAACCCAGCTCCAGGACAAGCGCGTAACCAGACTGTTGGACCTGGCCACAGCGAGCCAACACACCCCTCACCTGCAGTGTAAAGACTTTTTCAAATCTATGCCGGGCTTTAGGCCCAGTGAACAATGGATCACCACGGCGGCCGACAAGTATCCCCCCGACATGCTGGTCAACAAGTACAACCCGGAGCGCGAGGGCCTACGCGGGCTGGCCAACCCGTACAACAGCTATTACGAGGCGGCCATACAGTACGATGGCACCAGGCTTGTGTCTAGCATAGACATACCTAAAGAGAGTCAGAGGCACGTGGACAAGGATGAGTGCATATGGAGGGCGTACGGCTGTCTGAGGGCTTACATGTCGGTTGACATGGCCAGCCCTACTGACCTGATTGCGCGCATCCCGGTGGAGCTCGGACAGCCAGCAGAGGTTAGCACGTTTGTGGACTTTGTGCTCAACGACCGTGTAACCAGGGCTACTTTTGCCGTGGACGAGTCCAACGTGCCTCACAGGGCTAGGCCTATCATCTATATGCACCTAGTGGGCTCGAGTCGGGTCATGAGCCTGTCTCTTATCTCGGGCGACCGGGCCGTGCTCAAGTTCAGGGTGCGGGACAATGCGATCATGATGTTCCTCAGGGACTGTTTTGACATCATGTGGCAGCGCTATGAGAGTTACCGGCACGAGTGCCTGGCCTTCTACACGCTGTATGGGGACGGTACAGTGCAGTGGGGAGCCTTGTCCCAGGCCGCGACGACCGCGGCGCCTAGGCGCGCTACCGGCCGCATCGGATCACTGAGGAGTGCCGAGCCCGAAGTCTTTGTCAACACGTACAGCAGACACTGCGTGAACCTACCGCGTATCGTGGACGACCAGGAAGCCCAGAATATAGTCCAGGACAACACGCCCGCGCATGTTATGGAATGGCCCCTGTACGGCGAGACGACAAAGCGTAAGTACGCGTGCACGCACAATGCCAGGAACCCATTCCCGGGCGTTCACGAGAATAAGATCGAAGCCAACAAGGCCAGGTTCCCGTTCGTACCATGTTGCTACGCTGTAGACCAGATGAATAAGACGGGTGGTGGCTGGAAGCGGTACGCCCAGTCCCGCCCTCAGCCCGCAGCGGTGGCCGGGCCGCCCTTCGCCACGGATGTGCCCGACAACGTCAAGAGGCTGCTGGGTGACGACGTCAAACTGGGTGAACACAGGGCCCCGCTGTTCCAGCTACTGAGCCTACCCCTGTCTGATGTGCGGCGGGTGCTGCTGGATGACAGACTGCGCGCTATGTGCTACCAGGAGTTCAGCGCCATATGCCCGGACGATTCGTACATGGAGGAGCCGGCACAATTCCTGCAGAGAACCATCGGCTACGAGGGTGTGTTTAAGGCCGAGGTGTTTTACAGGGTCGTCGAGTACCTCAAGAACACGTTGGTGTACGTGTTAGACAAAGGTGGGTTTGTCGTGCCGCCCAACAAACGTGGGCATCTCAAGTACATGCCCGAAAACGACCGCATCACGCTATTGTTTGCCCACGACAATGACACATACAGTTTGCTAGAGCGCACTTCAGAGATGGCAGCGTCCATCCATGCCATGTTCATGGACACGTGTAACGTGTTTGCAAACGGCAAGCGCGCCGCGCCTATGAAACGGCTTACGGGGGTGATAGGCCAAATTGTGGACCGGTACGGCAAGTGCAGGCACGTGAGGCTGGCGCAGGGGCGCGACCAGTATGTTAAGCCGTGTCCGCCATACGCCGTGTACATCGACGCCACTATGGCCACGGAGCACCGGGTGCGTACCTTTGATAACGAGCACCGTGAGGCCCGCAAGCACCTCAACATCCTTAGGCACATGTACGCTAAAGCAGGTGCGCCGGCCGACCTGAACACATTCATGTCACAGTATACGCGGCGTGGCCCAGAAACCATGATTAGGAACGGTAGGTTCTACAGCCCGCACCTGGACACCTTTATAGCAAAACTCAGGGTGGAGGTGACAAACGGCACGTTTCGGGATCCCGGGCCCGAGCCGCACGTGTACGAACAGCCCAATGATTTTGTCGAGTCCACTGTGTTCTCCACACACACCTTCAAAGGGTCAGATTACGACCACAGCAAACTAGAAATACATAACAGCCTGGACAACACCACCCGGGACACCCCCCCCCCTTCATGTTCATGTTGAGCGACGACACCATGTGCCTGGTGCAGAACTGTGGCACCAACATGGCCACGTGCGCCCGTGTGTGTGCAGAGTGGCGGGCAACACACCGCAACGTGGCCGCAACCGACAACCCCGCGGACACCGTGGCCATGCAGGCCCAGACGGATTACATGTGGAGTAACAGACAGCTGCTGCAGATGGACACGCGCGGCGTGTTCCAGGGTACCTTCTCTACCGGGGTGGCTGTAGTCTCAGATATAGCGGGAAACCAATATCTGGCTCTCCTGGAGGTGTGATATGCCCCCTCCCCCAGTGAGATGTCGCGGAAGCCGCACTCGAGGGCACGGTACCGCACCAACACGATCGTATAGGCTATCACGGTCATTGGAACCTTTATCTCGCCGGGCGACCGGGGCCTTGTAGCTACCGTTAGTCAGCGCCCAGGCCGTGTATTTACAACATTGCTAGGAAAAAAATGGAGAAGGCCTTAGCAGACATAGTGGCGGGCCGCTTCGTACCGCAGCCCTGGATGGAGTCGCACGCCAATGAGCTCCTCAACGCTATAGTGGTGTCACCCTACGGCGAGGAGCAGCTACAGGACTGGTGCGTACGTTTCAACACCACACCGGATGTGCCCCTGGATGTACCTGATCACTTAGTGGTGCAGGCCGTGCGCCTGGGCTGTCGTGCATCTAACCTGTTTGACATGATTAGGGAGCGTCCGGGCGCTTTCGACACGTGTATTTGCGAGAATAGCATAGACAGCGTTCAATGGTACTGTAGACGAGCAGGGATATAACATCCTGTGGCACCTGGCCACCAGGCAGATGCTGGCTACTCTTGAGACGGTGCATGGGATAGACTGGTACGCTCTGGACCCAGACGACCTCACCCTTATGGATGCCACTCTGCTGGCCGACGGACGCCCTTCCACTGTTGTGCCTTTTTTCCTCAGGTATGTAGACATGTATGCGGTGGTGCCCGGCCTGGGCATCACCACGGTGGAGCAGGCGGCGCGCCGCTGGCCGGACCAAGCCCTGGTATACCTGGCGAGCACAGCCGTCGCCATGTCCGTAGATATGTTTGGCCACATGCTGGAGAGGAAAGACGTGCCGTTGGCCGTGGTTACATGGGTGGGATGGTTCAACCTTCTCAGAGATGTGTACAAGGATCTCTCACTGATGCACGTAATGGCCACACACTGGGACCCTACTTACACGACAATCTTTGATGCGGTCGACCTGCATACGCTCAACACGGTCAATAGCGGCCGGGGTACATACATGGTTAATGTGGTAGCCTCGGGCCAGGTGCCCGTCTTTGTGTTTAAGCGCTATGTGCCAAAGACGTACTGGGAGGTTGTGGATGCGCATGGCCAAAGTCTACTAGTGACACTCATGTACAACCTGATTCAGGCCAGCAGCCTCTATGAAATAGACACCATGACCAACCTGGTCAACGTACTGAATGTCATTTGCCGAGAAGCCTTCGACCTGGTGGAGCAAGAGGCCAGTGGGGTGTACGTGGTGGATGCCGCCACAGGCCTGTTGACGTTTTTGTCCTTCAGAGTCAACACACACGCCGCACCCATGCCTCCTGTGCACCCGGATCTCAACGAAGACGCTGTCGCGTTGGCCGCCCACTTTGAAGAGGTAGACATGCCCGGGGTGTCCACAATCCTGAGCAACTTGGAACAACAGCTTATTGGCAGAGTGGACCAGATCCCTCTTACCTTGCGCAGCCAGCACAGGCTAACCTACCATGCCTTCCTGTCTTCAGTAGCACGATTGCAAAATGCAATGGTAGAATGCCTCAACACACTGGGTGCAGCTGGTGTCGCTATGGACTTTAAGTACCTACATAATGTGAGCCCCATACTGGCAGATACCTTCAGGGACACACTGGCAAAAGAGGTCACTCGGCAGCACAGGGCCCGGGTGTCTCGGTTTGCCATCAGATACCCCGAGTATAGGAGTAGACTGATGTTACGCAGTTGTCAGGCAGGGAACAAGGCGGAGGACTCGGATGCAGAGTCGTTTCTTTCTCTGATTTATTCCAGCACACACACTGATCAAAAGTACAACTCAAAACGCCTCTTGCGAGGGGAACACGTGGCAAAAAGTTCAAACAAAAGTGTCGCACTGGGGCGAGACAAAAAGGCTATGGGGATCAAGGCACTAACAAAAAGCGTCGCTCTGTGGCGAGACAAAAAGGCTATGGGGATCAAGGCACTAACAAAAAGCGTCGCTCTGTGGCGAGACAAAAAGGAGGAATCTTACTGAGAGCTCGGACGTCAAAGAATCGCTGGTGGTCGGGACGAGGCAAGACACACTGGCACAAGACAAGGGGAAGACGCGGACTAAATACACACAAAAGGGCTGGGAGGCAGGTGCTGACAATTAGCGCCAATCACGCCGGTGCCACAATCGGGATCGGGGAAGACAAGACAACCAAACACCGAGGAAGGAAACACGAACTGAAACGGAAGGGATGACAAAATAAAACAGGAAGTAAAGTCACGACACCGACGAGACAGAAAACCGGAAAAATAAACGCAACCGCATGACAGCAGTGTCCTTAAAAAGGTTTAGACATAATGTGTTACAGCAACGTCATGTCACAATATATACCCAAATGCATGCAATGCCCAACTGATATCAACATATGGATGGATGCCGATGGGTGTTGAATAAATCTTTATTGTCATAGCCACATGTACATTACATTGCCATTAATCGGTTTATATGCAACAGGTGGCTGTCCTCCGGGACACGGTCCTGAGTTGCAAACGCCGTACAGTGTGCTCATCGTGAGACAGCTAAGAGTCTGAGAACAGGTCCTCTGTGTCCGTCTCGTACACCACTCCGCGTGGCATTGGCCCCCGTCTCCGGCGTCTCGAGGGCCGTCGGGCTTCCAGCCAGTCATCGCAGCACTGTGAACACGTGCACTCTTTTAAGGGCTTCCCGGTGTAATGGCACATGAGCGGGATGATAGCCACTGGCCTGGTGGGTCTCCTGACCCAGGAATCACTTGCTGTAGCCATGGCTACATATGCTGTCTCGCAGCCATACGCTTAGATTCAGATTTTTTTGCACACTTCAAAAACATGTACTCTCAGTTCGACATCACCGTTCTAACACCCCGGGTTGCAACCAAGGATGTGATAGAGGTTGGTGAAGACATCCATCTGAAGTATAGAGGATACAAAGACTGTAGCAAGATCGAGCTGGGCCGGTGTACAGCTGTCGACGCATATATGTTGGACTTTTCAATCTTTCTGCCCGAGGTAAAGCTGGCCGACAAGAGCAAGATCGGGCTGGTAGTCACGGCTACCCACCCAACGCCCCCGGCCGATGTAACGGTGCACAGGCCCGTTTACATCAATGGCAACAAGGTGTGGTTCAAGGGCACCCAGCCTATACGGCCAGGCAACT
This sequence comes from Syngnathus scovelli, assembly GCF_024217435.2. Classification (NCBI taxonomy): domain Eukaryota; kingdom Metazoa; phylum Chordata; class Actinopteri; order Syngnathiformes; family Syngnathidae; genus Syngnathus; species Syngnathus scovelli. The sequence goes on along the minus strand of NW_026061581.1, from coordinate 171,285 downwards.
GCGACAGCACAAACATGCAGCTCGCCTACAGGATCGACGAGGCCGTCAACGCCGGGCTCACCCTGGCTCCCTCCGCCTCCAGCTACGTAACCGTGATACACAGCAAACGGTACGACATGGACCACTATCTGCAGACCCACAGGCCTGTGGTAGTAGCGCCCTAAGCGTCGCCAGTCTACTTTGCCTCTATGATGGTGCGCAGCTGGTCCGCCGACACATGCGGTGTGCCGGCCACTAGATTCACATCAGAAACTGAGTCCGGATACAGTTTGAGGGGTGTGGCCCGCACAAACCTCCACCCCTCGGTGCACAGGGCGCACAGCGCCACGCCGCGCAGACCGGGCGTTACGCCCAGCAGGGGCCCTATTGTCCTAGTGCTGCCTGTGGCATACAGAGTGCCATTGGCACACAGCAGGTGCAGCAGGGGCTTGGGCTCCCACAGCATGACCGGTGCGGTGGTTCGTGAGGGTATGAACACCACGCCACTGCATGTGTTCTGCTCGTTCGACCACATGCCGTGAAAGCTGGCCACCGTATATATGGGTACGGCAGCGACCGATAGTTGGCATGCGCCGTTAAAGCACAGGGTCTGCAGCTTGAGCTGCAGCACCTTAGTGCGATCAAAATGAGACGTACGTCCATTGAGCCACATGTAGCTGTCGACTATGACACAGTCCGACACTTCGAATCTGTTGTCGTCTAGTAGTTCTCCAAACAGCACCGTGGTGCCCTCAGCGCCGTTGGTAAGGCCAGTCACCACAAACGCACAGCCCACGTTGGTGTTGTGAATGTGCGCCACCTCTTTGCTGATAACCAGCGTGCAGGTGGCACCCCAACGCTTCATGGCTACATTGTAGGTGCTGAAGAGTGTGCCGACATTGTGGAGGCTCAAGCGCATGAGGGGTGCCTGAGCCATGAGTACCGGTGCGTTCCACGCGCATGTGTCCGACGGTAGCCAACCTGCGCCCAGCACCTTGGGTTGGACCGTAGGCCTGTGGCCAAAAGCAGCAAACACAGTCTCAACAGACTTTGCGTCAGTTATTCCAGGCGGATGCTGCAGACGAGCCATGGTTAGGGCACGCCACGGACACAGGTTGACGTTGCCCTTGAGGGCGTACCAGCACATGACAAAGCACAGTAGGTTCACATCACTGCAATACAATTTGACTTTGGTTTTGGGTATCATAGAGACGATAGCGCTTACAAACTCGGGTGTCACCTTGGTCTCTAGGACCAGGTCGGCCGTATTGCGGTCAGTCACTACGGTAAACTTTCCGAACATGGTGTCTGACGGGGCTTCGGTTCTTCGGACGCGGGCCGTTCAAATCTTTCTTTTGCAGAGTGCGAAAAAATGACCGACCAGGATTACCGTTCCGAGTTCGACATCTATGCACGTACCGCCGTTTTCCACGAGCAGCCCAGGACGGGCGCCGAGTCAGTAGCACACATGGCAGCCTTCCACGCAGCCTTTGATGAAATGGTGCTGGCGCTGCCCGATGAGAGTCTTATCAACAAAAACGAGGCCATCCGGGCCATAGACGCAGCCTTCACGCATGTCAGGTACAAGAATATGCTGTGCGCATTATGGGGCTATTACGTCACCAAGGGAGGGCGGTTCGACGCGGCCGCCCTCGGTGACATAGAGCTCCCGCCTGGCTACACGAAGCTGGATGTGCTTCGTTACGCTAGGGCCTTCATCGATTTAGACTGATGTCCAACCAGCCCATGATCTTCTCCAGGCTACGGCTGCGCATCACCACCTTAAGGGAAGCGGCCGTCACCAGCTTAAAGTGGCACTCACTTGTAAAGACAATCTTGTGCTGCGTGCCTGCGGCGCTCATCGTGGTCATCAGATATCCTCGGGTGTTGTAGTCGGACCGGTCCCAAAACACCACGCGTCCGGACGAGGGCCGCGTGGAGCTCCAGTAAACACCCAGGTGCGCTATCGTGTCTTGCACGGCCTCGAGCATGTCGCTGACGCGGTTCCTGGCGTACCTGCCATGACGCGCGCCACGGCGCAAGCGACGCTGTACGAGCCGGCGTCCGGCCGTGAGCTCGGTTACGGCCTGCACGGGATCCTGAAAGACTGTGCCGCCTCTGAAGCAATAGCGGTTTCCCACCACATGAATGTGCATACTGTACAGGGCGTCCCCATCGAGGGTGTGCACGCTAAATACACCCCCATCCATGTGGCCGCAATACTCTCCCACGAGCGCACTCTTTATGGGTCGCGACCTCAAGATGCCTAGGATCCTTTCCCGGTCGGCCAGTCCCCACCAGCGACGGCCCATCCTGTTCACAAGCATGTGCCACGTATCCATTAGAATGCAGTGATCGCCCACTGTGAGGACAGCCACCGTGGGATAGATCAGTGATTTGCCAGTCATGGCGACCAGGTACATAATGAGGGTGTGCAGGTTGGTGTGTTGAAAGTTGCCATCGGCCGTAGTAAAGGCCTGGGATGTGTACAGCACCCTGTACAGCACACCGCTATCCGATGCCACGTCTAGTATGTAGCCGTGATCCTGGCACATGAGGTCGTGCACCATGATACAGCCCTGGCCAACCCCACCAAAGACGGCCGGGGGATCCTTAGTGGGCACAGTAACATCAAGAAGCCCCTTATGTGTGACAACTAGGGACATGGGGGAAAAGGCGTAGCCTGGCCCCGGTGGGCACGGTAGACACACGGACGACATGTCACACACCCCCAGGATGTCCTGCACGCAGTCCAGGGGTGTCCTGTGCATGTCTTTGTCGTTGCAGTAGTGGCCACCGGTGTATAGCACGGGGTGCTCCATCCAGTTACCGGAACTGTCGCCCACTGATACAGAGAACACAATGCCCCGGCCGGTGCAATGGGTGGATGGGGGGGACACCACCGCTCGGCCCACTTGGGAGTGCAGGCCGTATGGCCACTGGCCCCACCAATATCGCTCCATGCATTCTACAAACTGGCACCATGTGGCATTCAAACCCATCCAAGACATAACTGCTATGATGATCATGAAACTAGGGCAGAGTGGGCCATTCAAAAAGACAAATTTGTTTTTCCTGAAGGGACTTTACAGCATCCAAACACACAGCAACCATGGATAGCTGCGATTGCAAACAATGTAAGAAATACTCCGGGGTGTTGAACTGTGTGTGTACCACCTCAGAAGAGCACACCCGTTGTGCCACCCACAAGATCATGTGGAGCGAGGATTATGTAACCAAGCGCCTCATGGACCCATCTTCTAAACAACAGCCGACGGCTTGCGAAGAGCCTGTAGCGGAGCCACACAGGATGCGTCCCAGAAACCCACGAGAGTCATCACAGACATTTTTAACACCTCGCTGGGCCAAGCCACAGTGCCAGCGTGCTTTAAGACTGCCTCCATCATTCCGGTGCCGAAGAAACTTCAAATCACCTCATTTAATGACCTGTTGCACTGACTCCGGTCATGATGAAGTGCTTCGAAAGGCTGCTTAAAGGTCACATCGTTTCCAGACTCCCCCCATTATTTGACCCGTTCCAGTTTGCCGACCGGCAAAACCGCTCCACTCAGGACGCCATCTCCTCCGTTCTTCACCTGAGCCTGGCTCACCTGGAGGAGAAGAACACCCATGTGCAGATGCTGTTCCTGGACTTCAGCTCAGCGTTTAACACCATCATCCCACAGCATCTGGTAGGAAAATTGGAACACCTGGGCTTCAACACCCCCCTTCGCAACTGGGCTGCTAGACTTCCTCACCAACAGTCCTCAGTCAGTCCGGGTCGGACAGAACACCTCTGATGTCATCACCCTCAGCACAGGCTCCCCTCAGGGCTGCGTCCTGAGCCCCCTGCTGTTCACCCTGATGACACACGACTGCGTCCCCAGGTTCACCACCAATCACATCGTGAAGTTCGCAGACGACACAACGCTGGTGGGGCTCATCAGAGAAAACAACGACCTGGACTACAGAGAGGAGGTGGAGCAGCTGGTGGGCTGGTGCAGAGACAACAGCCTGATCCTGAATGTGGAGAAGATGAAGGAGATCATCGTCGACTTCAGGAAAAAACAGCCTCACCACGCTCCACTGATCATCAACAGCTCAGCTGTGGAGGTGGTCAGCAACACCAAATTCCTGGGGGTCCACATCACAGAAGACCTCACCTGCACTATGAACACTACGGCACTGGTCAAGAGGGCACAGAAGCGCTTGTACTTCCTGCGGAGGATGAGGAGAGCCCACCTGCCCCCACCCATCATGAGGACGTTCTACAGGAGCACCATAGAGAGCATTCTGACAAGCTGTCTCTCTGTGTGGTGTGGAGGCTGCACCGCCTCCGATTGGAAGAACGTGAGGAGAGTGGTGAGGACAGCAGAGAGGATCATAGGGGTTCCTCTTCCCTCCATTGAGGACATTTCATCTCAGCGCTGCATGTCCCGTGCCCGTAACATCATCCATGACCCATCACACCCCCACCATGGACTGTTCTCCCTGCTGCCCTCTGGGAAGAGGTTTCGCAGCATCCGCTGCAGGTCCACCAGGTTCTGCAACAACTTTTTCCCTGCTGTCATCAGACTGTTGAACACTAGAACTGTTGAGCTCTAAACTGAACTCTGCATCACACATTCACAGAACTGTACTTTATGACACTACGGACCTCTATCTTGCACTATCTCGCACTACCAACTTTACTGAACTTGTATAAACCCTTTAAATAGAAGTTTAATACATGGTTTAGCATTCCTCTGCACACTCTTGAATACTGTTATGCCTACTTGCACTATTGCATAATTATCACTGCTGCACTTTATACTTATTTATATATATATATATATATATATATATATATATATATATATATATATATATATATATATATATATATATATATATATATATATATATATATATATATTTATATATATATAGCACCACCTTTACCATTAACCCCCATGTTACATGACAATATATATACATATATATATATATATATATATATATATATATATATATATATATATATATATATATATACATATATATATATATATATATATATATATATATATATATATATATATATATATATGTATATATATTGTCATGTAACATGGGGGTTAATGGTAAAGGTGGTGCAAATGGTAAAATATGGATTGTTCACAGGAATAAATTGGCAGAGCTGAAATTCCAAATTTGTCCAAAAGATGGCGCCAGACCAAAACATGAGACCAAAAAGGGGCCACAATAAGCTAAATTAGTTAAAATAGAAATAAAACAGGAACACGGTGTCGGATTGTGAGTCACGCATGGAAGCACAAATGTGATTTTTACTTTTTGATTTCTTTGCTTGGCTAAAAATGTATTCTGTAACAGCTTAAAGCAATATTGTTAGTCAATTTGATCAAGAGGCCCACCACTATGAGAATAGTGGCGTGACATAAATTGTTTGGAGAAGCACAAATGTGATTTTTACTTTTTGATTTCTTTGCTTGGCTAAAAATGTATTCTGTAACAGCTTAAAGCAATATTGTTAGTCAATTTGGTCAAGAGGCCCGCCACTATGAGAATAGTGGCGTGACATAAATTGTTTAAAGAAATAGATCAAAGGTTTGGATTTTTTTCAGTGCGGCATAATGTTGTTCAGTGCGGGATGGTGTTGTTCAGTGCAGGATGGTGTTGTTCAGTGCGGCATGGTGTTTTTCAGTGCGGGATGGTGTCTTTCAGTGCGGCATGGTGTCGTTCAGTGCGGCATGGTGTCGTTCAGTGCGGCATGGTGTCGTTCAGTGCGGCATGGTGTCGTTCAGTGCGGCATGGTGTTGTTCAGTGCGGCATGGTGTTGTTCATTGCGGGATGGTGTTGTTCAGTGCGGCATGGTGTTGTTCAGTGCGGCATGGTGTTGTTCAGTGCGGTATCGTGTTGTTCAGTGCGGTATCATGTTGTTCAGTGCGGTATCGTGTTGTTCAGTGCAGTAACGTTGTGTTGTCCGTATTGTGTTGTGTTGTTAGTAATGTGTTGTGGTGTTAGTAATGTGTTGTGTTGTTTGTATTGTGTTGTGTTGTTCGTATTGTGTTGTGTTGTTCGTATTGTGTTGTGTTGTTCATATTGTGTTGTTCGTATTGTGTTGAGTTGTTCGTATTGTGTTGAGTTGTTCGTATTGTGTTGTGTTGTTCGTATTGTGTTGCCTTTAACACTTAGCCTCTAACACTTAGCCTCTAACACTTAGCCTCTAGCACCTAGAAGGTAAATAAATAGGAAGGAAGGACTCACCGGTGACGTCTTTGCCCACGTCCAAGCGTTGTACTTTGTATTTTCATCCTTCTGACATTGGAAAACATATAGCCAACAAACACCGTGGAACCTAAACGAATGAAAGAAAACTATCATTTGGCCACAACCAACATTCACAGATACAACACAATGTGACGTGCGGTGGTAGAGGTTAAAGGTTGAGTGAAGGGCCCTCGTTTTAAACAACTTTTTTGAAAAGGATTGGGAACAAGTAAGACGTATTTAATTTATTTAATGGGAAGTAGTAAGAGCTATTGAATTTAATCTATGTATTATATTCTATTGTATTGTATTCTGTTGTATTCTTTTGGATTGTATTCACACTAACCCCACTAAAACTTCAGCCCACAAAAACTCGCCTCTGGCGCCTAGCCTCTGGCACTTAGCCTCTAACACTTACCCTTTAACATTTAGCCTTTAACACTTAGCCTAGAAGGTGAATAAATAGGGTTAAAGGTTGAGTGAAGGGCCCTCGTTTTAAACTACTTTAATACTAACTTAATATTTAATATTACTTAAAACTTAATATTAAACACTTAGCTTGTTATTATCTTCAAGGTAATCAGATTTGTTTATTATTCTAATGGCCTTTTCAAAACTATTCTGGATTACTACTTTGGATCTATTCTACATTACTTGGCAACAACATACTCTGTAACAGATTAGGCAGTATAATCACATATGTTAACTTGAGAGTGCCCACACTCAATCTATTTATCGTGATGTGTTAAATCAATTACTGTTAGACATTATTTGTCTGATAATCTACCAAATCTTTGAATTGAAGAATTTGTGATTTTTATTAATAGCTTGCTATTATGTTCAGGGTAATCAGACTTGTATATAATTCTAATGGCCTTCTTTTGAAAACTATTCTGAATTACAAATTTGGATCTTATATTACTTTGCAACAATATACTCGGTGACAGATTAGGCAGTATAATCACATATGTTAACTTCAGTGCCCACACTGTATTTATTTATGGTTATTTGTTAAATCAAGTACTGTTAGACATGAAATAGGAAGTGTTTAAGATAAATGTTATGGCTACTCACAATTGTAGCTCGCTCCTGGTCAATGATACGAGCCTCTTCTTGCAGTGGAAAACTTGCAGCCAACAAACACCGTGGAACCTAAAGGAATGAAATTAAACATTAACACTTCGCCTCGACCAATATTCACACGTACAACGCAACGCGGCTACACTTCTGCTAGGGTTAGCGCCTCAGCTACACGTTGCTATTACCGTGAACGCTAGCTACATCGACAACTTTAGTAAATCTACACAAACGTAAATCTCCTTAAACACAATGAGTGTTACTTACCGTGTACGCTCTAGACGGTCCAGTTGCAAGCAGAAAATAAAGATATTTCTGTTGATAATCGTCGTTGCTCAGTGGCTCACGGCCATCGCGCCAACAGATTTGAATTTTGGCGGAAGTTCCGCCAATTACGTCATATCCGCGGCACATGACTGCGAAGTAATACCCGCTTATCTGAAACGGCAGTTAAAAGTAGAGTTACATCAAGTTTTCTTGGAACCTAAACGAATGAAAGAAAACTATCATTTGGCCACAACCAACATTCACAGATACAACACAATGTGACGTGCGGGGTTGAGGTTAAAGGTTGAGTGAAGGGCCCTCGTTTTAAACTACTTTTTTGAAAAGGAGTGGGAACAAGTAAGACGTATTTAATTTATTTAATGGGAAGTAGTAAGACTTATTACATTTATTTAATCTACTTTTCTTCCCAGGCAAAATTTGATGTGCTGCAATTCCAAATTTCCAAAGTGAATGAAGGAATGAAGTCCTTTAAATTATGATTTTGTATAAATACTAGGCATAAACACAAAATCTACGGCACAAAATGGGCAGACTTTACTTGTTTGAAAAGGACTGGTTACAAGACATACTTTTTTAATTTATTTAATGGCAAGAAGACTTATTTAGTTTAATTGATCTATTTTTGCTCCCTGGCAAAATTCGATTTGCTGCAATTCCAAATTTCCAAAGTGAATGAAGGAAAGAAGTCGTTTAAATTATGATTTTGTATAAATACTAGGCATAGACACAAAATCTACGGCACAAAATGGGCAGACTTTACTTGTTTGAAGAGGACTGGTTACAAGACAAACTTTTCTGATTTATTTAATGGGAAGAAGACTTATTTAGTTTATTTCATCTATTTTTGTTCCCTGGCAAAATTGGATTTGCTGAAATTGTATTTTGCCAAATCTTGACTTGAGACCTGATAGGAAGTATTAACAATATACTCGGTGACGGATTAGGCAGTATAATCACATATGTTAACTTCAGTGCCCACACTGTATTTATTTATGGTTATTTGTTAAATCAAGTACTGTTAAACATGAAATAGGAAGTGTTTAACATAAATGTTATGGCTACTCACCATTGTAGCTCGCTCCTGGTCAATGATACTTGTAGCTCGCTCCTGGTCAATGATACGAGCCTCTTCTTGCAGTGGAAAACTTACAGCCAACAAACACCGTGGAACCTAAAGGAAGGAAATTAAACATTAACATTTAGCCTCAACCAACATTCACAGATGTAACGCAACGCAAACTACACAAACGTAAATCTTTTTAAACCTAATGAGTTGTACTTACCGTGTACGCTCTAGACGGTCCACTTGCAAGCAGAAAATAAAGATATTTCTGTTGATAGTCGTCGTGTTTGTATCCGTTGTCTCGCTCAAGGCCATTGCGCCCACAGATTTGAATTTTGGCGACAGTTCAGCCTATTGACGTCATTTCCGCGGTGTAATACCCGCATATCTGAAACGGCAAAGTTAAGAGTAGAGTTAAATAAAGTTTTTAATCAACGCAATCATTTACAACCATTGACCAGTCGAAATAATCGTCGAAATTCGACGTTCCCCCCAAACACCACACTCACTCGCTTTTCAGGGCAACAAAAGTGTTAAGGATCGGACAGTACAGCCAAGTGCGTAACGATGGACTTTATTTGAAGGGGATGATGGGAACAGCTGGCGATCGGGCTGGAGAGGACAACGGTTCTGCGAGGGTTTCGAGTAGTCAAGTGAGTCAATTCTCTCTGGGATTGATGAGCGAAGCAGCATCAAGGGACAGACTGGCACTCGGTTCTGCACTTGCGGCGCTGATATAGCGCTGTCCATGAACCCGTGGCAGGTGACGGTGATTCCACTGACAGGGGGGGCGTGGTCCCGTCGCAGGTGGCACCAGCACGTGACAGAACCCCCCCCACAAGGGACGGCTCCCGACGTCCCCAGGAACCGAAAACAACAAAACAACAACAAAAAACAAACAAAAAAAACAAAAAAAAGGAAGGCAATACCCCGGGCGGCCAGGTGGAGGGGTCAGCACACCGCTGAAACGTCCGACACCTCGCCAGACGCAGGCTCGACGGGCGCGGGGGCAGAAGACCCCGGTACCGGTGGGCAAGACCTCCCCGGACCCTCACCCCTGGTCCCCTCGTCCCTCCACGGGCGCCCGCGCCGAGGACCCGGTTGGTCCGGATGACAGCGATGGAACTCCGTGATGAGCGAACGGTCGAGTATCCAGCGGCTCGGAACCCAGGAGCGGTGCGCGTCGTCATAACCCTCCCAGTCCACGAGATATTGTAGGCCCCGACCACGCCGCCGCGATCGGAGCAGGGAGCGGACAGCGTAAGCCGGGCCCCCATCGACGAGCAGGGGCGGCGGCGGCGGAACGGGCGCCGGCGCCAACGCGCTCTCATGGATGGGCCGCACACGGGACACGTGTAACGTGGGATGAACCTTCATGGAGTCTGGAAGGAGCAGACGGACTGCGGCCGGGCCAATCACCTTCTGGATAGGGAACGGTCCAACAAAGCGGGGCGCCAGTTTGCGGGATCCCGCTCGCAGCGGCAAATCCCGCGTCGAGAGCCACACACGCTGCCCCACTCTGTACTCCGGAGCCGGCATCCGGTGCTTGTTCGCCTGGCGGGCGTAGCCTGAAACAGAGCGGAGAAGAGTGACCCGGCCCCTCGCCCAGGCACGATGACAACGGCGGACACAAGCCTGGGCCGACGGGCACGCCGCACCACGCTCCTGGTGGGCGAACAAGGGTGGCTGGTACCCGAAGACGCAGTGGAAAGGCGAAAGTCCCGTGGCCGAGCTGGGAAGGGAATTGTGAGCATACTCTACCCAGGGAAGCTGTTGAACCCACCCGCGCTGGTCCCCGGCGGCCATGCATCGGAGAGCCCTAGCCAGTTCCTGGTTCAGGCGCTCCGCTTGACCGTTGGACTGAGGGTGAAACCCCGAGGAGAGGCTGGGCGTGGCGCCGAGGAGTCGGCAGAACTCCATCCAGAAGGTGGACGCGAATTGAGGTCCTCGGTCTGACACGATGTCTTGTGGAAGACCGTGGTGACGAAACACCTCCCGCACCATGATGGACGCCGTCTGCTTCGCAGATGGGAGCTTAGGCAGAGGGATGAAATGCGTCATCTTGCTAAAACGGTCTACCACCGTGAGGACCACCGTGTTTCCCTCTGAGGGGGGGAGGCCTGTGACAAAGTCAATTGACAGGTGAGACCAGGGACGCTGGGGAACCGGCAAGGGTTGAAGCAGCCCGGCCGGAGGACGAGTAAACGTCTTGTAGCGGTTACAGATTGAGCAGGCCCTGACGTAATCGCTGGTGTCCACTTGCCAGGTGGGCCACCAGAAACGCTGTGCCACCACGTACCTCGTGCGTGCAGCGCCGGGATGACAGGCCAGGCGTGAGTCGTGCGCCCATTGCAGCACGGCCGATCGCAGGCCTTCAGGGACGAACAGGCGACCCTCCGAGCTCGGGAGGATAGTGGGAGGCGGACCCTGTCCCTCCTCCCCACAAGGAAACAAACGCGACAGGGCGTCCGCCTTCGCGTTACGGGAACCCAGTCTGTAGGAAAGAGAGAACTCAAACCGGTCAAAGAACAGAGCCCACCGTGCTTGTCTCGCGTTCAGTCTCTTGGCCGATCTCAGATACTCCAAGTTGCGGTGGTCGGTCCAGACAATGAACGGAGTGGTGGCGCCCTCCAGCCAATGTCGCCACTCCTCCAAAGCCAACTTGACGGCGAGGAACTCCCGATTACCGATGTCATAGTTCCTTTCTGAGGCTGACAAACGGCGAGAAAAGAAGGCGCACGGATGGAGACGATCGTCTTGGCGGCTACGTTGAGACAACACCGCCCCGACACCCACGTCCGAGGCGTCCACTTCGACCACGAACTGTCTGTCGGGATCGGGAACTCTGAGGATGGGAGCGGATGTGCACCTCCTCTTAAGCTCCTGAAATGCCTGTTCCGCCCGTTCTGTCCATTTGTATGGGGAGGCGGGGCTGGTAAGGGCGGTGAGTGGCGCGGCCACCGTGCTGTATCCACGGATAAAACGTCGATAAAAGTTCGCGAAACCTAAGAATTGTTGCAGCCGCTTGCGTGTCTCGGGAACAGGCCATGATGTGACCGCCTCCACCTTCCCAGGGTCCATTTCGATGGATCCCTCATGCACCACGTAGCCGAGGAATTTGACAGAGGGGGCGTGGAACTCGCACTTCTCTGCCTTCACGTAGAGCGAATTTTCTAGGAGGCGTCGCAGCACCGCCCGAACATGCTTGATGTGCTCAGGAAGCGAGCGGGAGAAGATGAGGACGTCGTCCAAATAAACGAACACAAATTTGTCCAGCATGTCTCGTAACACGTCGTTTATCAGTGCCTGGAAAACTGCTGGGGCGTTGGTGAGCCCAAACGGAACCACCAAGTACTCGTAGTGTCCGCTCGGGGTGTTGAAAGCCGTCTTCCACTCGTCTCCCTCCCGGATGCGGATCAGGTGGTAGGCGTTGCGGAGATCCAGCTTGGTGAAGATGGTGGCACCCTGAAGGCTCTCAAAGGTGGAAGAAAGAAGAGGCAGAGGGCATCGGTTCTTTACGGTGATTGCGTTTATTCCCCGGTAGTCGATACACGGGCGGAGCGTGCCCTCCTTCTTCTTCACGAAGAAAAACCCCGCTCCCGCAGGTGAAGAGGACGGCCGTATGATGCCGGCTGCCAGGGACTCCCGGATGTACTCCTCCATAGCCCGGCGCTCAGGAGCGGACAGGGAGTAGACGCGCCCCTTGGGAGGGAAGGTGCCGGGCAACAGGTCGATGGCGCAATCGTAGGACCGGTGTGGAGGAAGAGAAGCGGCCCTGGCTTTACTAAAAACCTCCTTGAGTTCGTGATAAACTGCTGGGACATTGGAGATGTCGGGACTGTACCTGGGCGGGGCTCTGCCGAGTGGGCTGGTGGCCGCCTTCAGGCACACTCGATGGCAGCGTTCGCTCCACTGCCGTACAAACCCCACCTCCCAGTCCAGCACCGGGTTGTGCTGCCGCAACCAAGGGTGCCCCAGGATGAGCTGCTGTCCTGGGAGGGAAAGAAGAAAAAACTGGATGGTCTCGTGGTGATTGCCGGAGAGCAGTACCTTAACCGGTTCTGTCACGAAAGCCACCTCGCCAATCAGGCGGATCCCCCCGACGCCGCGTAAGCTCCGGCCTTTTAGCAGGCACCCCGCCACCCGATGGCCCCCCTCCCCACAGTAAAAACACAAGCCCAGCGAGAGGCGTCGACGGTGCTCCTCCGAGGAGACCCGAGCCCCTCCCAGATCCATGGGCTCGGCGGGTGGAGTGGTGGGCGGGTCCCCAGCAGACGGAGGAATGTGGCCACGCGGATTCCGCGGGGACCTCCTCTCCCGATCGCGCCGCCGCGTCCGGATCCGCCGGTCTACTTGGGCCGCCAAGTCCATCGCGCCCCTCAGGGTTCGCGGGCGATCGTAAGACACCAGTTCGTCCTTCATATAATCCGCGAGGCCGTTTAGGAACGTGCTAACGAGCGCTGGCGCGTTCCATCCGCTGCTGCCGGCCAACGTCTGGAATTTAAGGGCGTACTCCGCGACCGATCGGCTACCCTGACGCAGCGTCGCCAGTTCCTCGCCTCGGCGGCGGATCCCAGGTCGAACAGGAAGAGCAATTCCTCTGCGAAGGCGTCGAAGGAATCGCATGCCGGGGCCATCCGTTCATACTCTGCCAAACCCCATAGCCGCGCCTCGCCCGTGAGGTGGGTTAGAACGAAACCGACCTTGGCTGATTCTGACGCAAACGTGACGGGCTGGAGGCTGAACATTATGCGACAGTTGGTCACAAACGCCCTCACGTGCTTGGGATCGCCGTTGAACTTTTCGATGTTGCCGAGGCGGGGCTCCGGGACGTCCACGAGCCTCCTGGCCTCGGCAGACGGGCGGTGCGGGGGTGCCGTGACAGCCGGGGACGCAGCCACCGACAGTCTCTGGAGGGCTTGGGCCATCTCCTGCTACTGCAGCTGTTGTTGCTGACCAACCTCGATCAGGTTCCGGATGGCTATGTGAAGCCCTTTGAGACTCTTTGTGATTTAGGGCTATACAAATAAACTTGACTTGACTTGACTTAATCCGGTCGGCTGGAGCTATTTTCGGCCACCTGGCGCGTGCGCACGGCCTCCCGGTGGTCCCGGGTGGCGTGCGTGAGTTCGCCGGCCGACGGAAGTGGAATGAGGCTCCGCGATCTCCTCCGCGGTGCTTATAAACATCCGATACGCTCGGCGGGAGCTACTTTCGGCCACTTGGCGCATGTGCACGGCCTCCCGGTTGTTCCGGGCGGCGTGTACGAGTGTGCTGGCCGCTGGAAGTCAAATGAGGCTCCGCAATCTCCTCGGCGGTGCTTATAAACAGCCGGTCCGCTAGGTGGGAGCTTATTTCGGCCATTTGGTGCGTGCGCACGGCCTCCCGGTGGAGCCGGGCGGCGTGCGCGAGTGTGATGGCCGCTGGAAGTGCAATGAGGCTCCACAATCTCCTCCGCAGTGCTTATAAACAGCCGATCCACTAGGCGGAAGCTTATTTCGGCCACTTGGCGCGTGCCCACAGCCTCCGGGTTGTTCCGGGTGGCGTGCGCGAGTGTGCTGGCCACTGGAAGTGCAATGAGGCTCCGCAATCTCCTCCGCAGTGCTTATAAACAGCCGATCCACTAGGCGGGAGCTTATTTCGGCCACTTGGCGCGTGCCCACGGCCTCCGGGTTGTTCCGGGTGGCGTGCGCGAGTGTGCTGGCCGCTGGAAGTGCAATGAGGCTCCGCAATCTCCTCCACAGTGCTTATAAACAGCCGATCCGCTGGGCGGGAGCTTATTTCGGCCACTTGGCGCGTGCGCACGGCCTCCCGGTGGAACCGGGAAGCGTGCGCGAGTGTGCTGGCCGCTGATAGTGCAATGAGGCTCCGCGATCTCCTCCGCGGTGCTTATAAACAGCCGATCCACTAGGCGGGAGCTTATTTCGGCCACTTGGCGCGTGCCCACTGCCTCCGGGTTGTTCCGGGCGGCGTGCGCGAGTGTGCTGGGCGCTGGAAGTGCAATGAGGCTCTGTGATCTCCTCCGCGGTGCTTATAAACAGCCGATCCGCTAGGCGGGACCTTATTTCGGCCACTTGGCGTGTGCGCACGGCCTCCCGGTTGTTCCGGGCGGCGTGCGCGAGTGTGCTGGCCGCTGAAAGTGGGATGAGGCTCCGCGATCTCCTCGGCGGTGCTTATAAACATCCGATACGCTCGGCGGGAGCTATTTTCGGCCACTTGGCGCATGTGCACGGCCTCCCGGTTGTTCCGGGCGGCGTGCGCGAGTGTGCTGGCCGCTGGAAGTCAAATGAGGCTCCGCGATCTCCTCCGCGGTGCTTATAAACAGCCGATCCGCTAGGCGGGAGCTTATTTCGGCCACATGGCGTATGCGCACGGCCTCCCGGTTGTCCCGGGCGGCGTGCGTGACTGTGCTGGCCGCTGGAAGTCAAATGAGGCTCCGCGATCTCCTCCGTGGTGCTTATAAACAGCAGATCCGCTCGGCGGGAGCAATTTTCGGCCACGTGGCGCGTGCACACGGCCTCCCGGTGGTGCCAGGCGGCGTGCGCGAGTGTGCTGGCCGCTGGAAGTGGAATGAGGCTCCGCGATCTCCTCCGCGGTGCTTATAAACATCCGTTACGCTCGGCGGGAGCTCTTTTCGGCCACTCGGCGCATGCGCACGGCCTCCCGGTTGTTCCGGGCGGCGTGCGCGAGTGTGCTGGCTGCTGGAAGTCAAATGAGGCTCCGCAATCTCGTCGGCGGTGCTTATAAAAAGCCGATCCGCTAGGCGGGAGCTTATTTCGGCCACTTGGCGCGTGTGCACGTCCTCTCGGTTGTTCCGGGCGGCGTGCGCGAGTGTGCTGGCCGCTGGAAGTCAAATGAGGCTCCGCAATCTCCTCGGCGGTGCTTATAAACCGCCGATCCGCTACGTGGGAGCTCATTTCGGCCACTTGGTGCGTGCGCACGGCCTCCCGGTTGTTCCGGGCGGCGTGCGCGAGTGTGCTGGCCGCTGGAAGTGCAATGAGGCTCTGCGATCTCCTCCGCGTTGCTTATAAACAGCCGATCCGCTAGGCGGGAGCTTATTTCGGCCACTTGGCGCGTGCGCACGGCCTCCTGGTAGAGTCGGGCGGTGTGCGCGAGTGTGCTGGCCGCTGGAAGTGCAATGAGGCTCCGTGATCTCCTCCGCGGTGCTTATAAACAGCCGATCCGCTCGGCATGGAGCTATTTCGGCCACTTGACGCGTGCGCACGGCCTCCCGGTTGTTCCGCGCGGCGTGCGCGAGTGTGCTCGCCGCTGGAAGTCAAATGAGGCTCCGCGATCTCATCGGCGGCGCTTATAAACAGCCGATCCGCTAGGCGGGAGCATATTACGGCCATCTTGGCGCGTGCGCACGGCCTCCCGGTGGAGTCGGGCGGCGTGCGCGAGTGTGCTGGCCGCTGGAAGTGCAATGACGCTCCGCGATCTCCTCCGGGGTGCTTATAAACAGCCGATCCGGTAGGCGGGAGCTTATTTCGGCCACTTGGCGCATGCGCACGGCCTCCCAGTTGTTCCGGGTGGAGTGCGCAAGTGTGCTGGCCGCTGTAAGTCGAATGAGGCTCTGCGATCTCATCCGCGGTGCTTGTAAACAGCCAATCCGCGCGGCTTGGAGCTATTTCCGGCCAGCCGGCGCGTGCGCACGGCCTCCCGGTGGTCCCGCTCGCTTCCACTAACCGTTAAAAGACTTCAAGTGAGCCTACCTTAAGAGAGTTAGAGTTACTCCCGCCCTTTGCCCGCACAAAGTGTCATCGGACGCGGAGCAATGCAAGTGTGCGCTAAGTGCGAGAGGTGGTTTAGTTTCTCGCCGTGTCCGCCAGAGGGAGGTATTTCCCCGCTCCAACGGCTTCCAGACGTCTCCCCGAGCGCTTGGAAGTCCGTGCGGGGGGAGAAGCGGGCCGTGCAAGGTACCGAATGAAGCTGGTCAGTCACCGGCGGCGCGCGCTAGTGTGCTGGCCGCTGGAAGTGGAATGAGGCTCCGCGATCTCCTCCGCGGTGCTTAGAAACAGCCGATCCGCTCGGCATGGAGCTATTTCCGGCCACTTCGAGCGTTCGCACGGCCTCCCGGTTGTTCAGGGCGGCATGCGTGAGTTCGCCGGCCGCTGGAAGTGGAATGAGGCTCCGCGATCTCCTCCGCGGTGCTTATAAACAGCCGATCCGCTAGGCGGGAGCTTATTTCGGCCACTTGGCGCATGTGCACGGCCTCCCGGTTGTTCCGGGCGGCGTGCGCGAGTGTGCTGGCCGCTGGAAGTGCAATGAGGCTCTGCGATCTCCTCCGCGGTGCTTATAAACAGCCGATCCGCTAGGCGGGAGCTTATTTTGCGGAGCCTCATTGCACTTCCAGCGGCCAGCACACTTGTGCACGCCGCCCGGTTCCATCGGGAGGCCGTGCGCATGCGCCAAGTGGCCGAAATAAGCTCCCGCCGAGCGTATCCGATGTTTATAAGCACCGCGGAGGAGATCGCGGAGGCTCATTCCACTTCCAGCGGCCAGCACACTCGCGCACGCCGCCTGGCACCACCAGGAGTTTAACTAAGCGTTTAATACTTCCTATCAGGTCTCAAGTCAAGATTTGGCAAAATACAACTTCAGCAAATCCAATTTTGCCAGGGAACAAAAATAGATTAAATAAACTAAATAAGTCTTCTTCCCATTAAATAAATGAGAAAAGTCTGTCTTGTAACCAGTCCTCTTCAAACAAGTAAAGTCTGCCCATTTTGTGCCATAGATGTTGTGTCTATGCCTCGTATTTATACAAAATCATAATTTAAACGACTTCATTTCTTCATTCACTTTGGAAATTTGGAATTGCAGCAAATCGAATTTTGCCAGGGAACAAAAATAGACCAATTAAACTAAATAAGTCTTCTTCCCATTAAATACATTTAAAAAGTCTCTCTTGTAACCAGTCCTTTTCAAACAAGTAAAGTCTGCCCATTTTGTGCCGTAGATTTTGTGTTTATGCCTAGTATTTATACAAAATCATAATTTAAAGGACTTCATTCCTTCATTCACTTTGATAATTTGGAATTGCAGCACATCAACTTTTGCCTGGGAAGAAAAGTAGATTAAATAAATTTAATAAGTCTTACTACTTCCCATCAAATAAATTAAATATGTCTTACTTGTTCCCACTCCTTTTCAAAAAAGTAGTTTAAAACGAGGGCCCATCACTCAACCTTTAACCCTATTTATTCACCTTCTAGGCTAAGTGTTAAAGGCTAAGTGTCAAAGGCTAAGTGTTAGAGGCTAAGTGCCAGAGGCTAGTTTTTGTGGGCTGAAGTTTTAGTGGGGTTAGTGTGAATACAATCCAAAAGAATACAACAGAATACAATACAATAGATTACAATACATACAATAAATTAAATAGCTCTTACTACTTCCCATTAAATAAATTAAATATGTCTTACTTGTTCCCACTCATTTTCTAAAAAGTAGTTTAAAACGAGGGCCCTTCACTCAACCTTTGACCTCAACCCCGCACGTCACATTGTGTTATATCTGTGAATGTTGGTTGTGGCCAAATGATAGTTTTCTTTCATTCGTTTAGGTTCCACTGTATTTGTTGGCTATATGTTTTCCACTGTCAGAAGGATGAAAATACAAAGTACAACGCTTGGACGTGGGTGAAGACGTCACCGGTGAGTCCTTCCTTCCTATTTATTCACCTTCTAGGTGCTAGAGGCTAAGTTATAGAAGTTAAGTGTTAGAGGCCAAGTGTTAGAGGCAACACAATACGAACAACACAACACAATACGAACAACTCAAAACAATATGAACAACACAATATGAACAACACAACACAATACGAACAACACAACACAATACGAACAACACAACACATTACGAACAACACAAAACAATACGAACAACACAACGATACTGGACTGAAAAACACGATACCGCAGTGAACAACACAATACCGCAATGAACAACACCATGCCGCACTGAACAACACCATGCCGCACTGAACAACACCATGCCGCACTGAACAACACCATGCCGCACTGAACAACACCTTGCCGCACTGAACAACACTTTGCTGCACTGAACAACACCTTGCCGCAATGAACAACACCATGCCCCACTGAACAACACCATCCCGCACTGAACAACACCATGCCGCAATGAACAACACCATGCCGCACTGAAGAACACCATGCCGCACTGAACAAAACCATGCCGCACTGAACAACACCATCCCGGACTGAACAGCACCATCCCGCACTGAACACCATCCCGCACTGAACAACACCATGCCGCACTGAACAACACCATGCCGCACTGAACAACACCATGCCGCACTGAACAACACCATGCCACACTGAACAACACCATGCCGCACTGAACAACACCATGCCGCACTGAACAACACCATGCCGCACTGAACAACACCATGCCGCCATGAACAACAGGGTGCCGCACTGAACAACACCTTGCCGCACTGAACAACACCTTGCCGCACTGAACACCTTGCCGCAATGAACAACACCATGCCGCAATGAACAACACCATGCCGCACTGAACAACACCATCCCGCACTGAACAACACCATGCCGCAATGAACAACACCATGCCGCAATGAACAACACCATGCCGCACTGAACAACACCATGCCACACTGAACAACACCATGCCGCACTGAACAACACCATCCCGCACTAAACAACACCATCCCGCACTGAACAACACCATGCCGCACTGAACAACACCATGCCACACTGAACAACACGACGCCACACTGAACAACACGACGCCACACTGAACAACACGACGCCGCACTGAACAACACGACGAGTGTGCTGGCCGCTGGAAGTGCAATGAGGCTCTGCGATCTCCTCCGCGTTGCTTATAAACAGCCGATCCGCTAGGCGGGAGCTTATTTCGGCCACTTGGGGCGTGCGCACGGCCTCCTGGTAGAGTCGGGCGGTGTGCGCGAGTGTGCTGGCCGCTGGAAGTGCAATGAGGCTCCGTGATCTCCTCCGCGGTGCTTATAAACAGCCGATCCGCTCGGCATGGAGCTATTTTGGCCACTTGACGCGTGCGCACGGCCTCCCGGTTGTTCCGCGCGGCGTGCGCGAGTGTGCTCGCCGCTGGAAGTCAAATGAGGCTCCGCAATCTCATCGGCGGCGCTTATAAACAGCCGATCCGCTAGGCGGGAGCATATTACGGCCATCTTGGCGCGTGCGCACGGCCTCCCGGTGGAGTCGGGCGGCGTGCGCGAGTGTGCTGGCCGCTGGAAGTGCAATGACGCTCCGCGATCTCCTCCGGGGTGCTTATAAACAGCCGATCCGGTAGGCGGGAGCTTATTTCGGCCACTTGGCGCATGCGCACGGCCTCCCAGTTGTTCCGGGTGGAGTGCGCAAGTGTGCTGGCCGCTGGAAGTCGAATGAGGCTCTGCGATCTCATCCGCGGTGCTTGTAAACAGCCAATCCGCGCGGCTTGGAGCTATTTCCGGCCAGGCGGCGCGTGCGCACGGCTTCCCGGTGGTCCCGCTGTTTTCCACTGTCAGAAGGATGAAAATACAAAGTACAACGCTTGGACGTGGGTGAAGACGTCACCGGTGAGTCCTTCCTTCCTATTTATTCACCTTCTAGGTGCTAGAGGCTAAGTTATAGAAGTTAAGTGTTAGAGGCCAAGTGTTAGAGGCAACACAATACGAACAACACAACTCAAGAGTTTTTTTCAAGAGTTTTTTATTCGCCATGTTTGAGCGTGCCAAACAAGGAATTTGACTTCGGTAAATCACAGCCTCTGTTCAACATTTGGTGACTAACAACAACACTCAGGACATGTGAAGAACGAAAGATATTCTCAAACACCCCCTGATCTTAAACTCCCAAGAGGGCAAGGAAAAACTCAAAACTCCAGCTAGGGGAAATGAGAAACCTTGAGAAGAGACCACAGATGGGAGGGTCCCTCTTCTAGGATGACCAGGCTGCAATGGATGCAGAGAGGACACATAGTACAAACAGTGTAGACAAAAAAGGTGTGGCAAGCGGGATGTTATTGCACAGTAATGACTCTGAGACTCTAAGAGTGGTGTGAGTTCATCAGAGCGACAGCCTGGGGGAAGAAGCTGTCTCTGTGTCTGCTGGTTTTAGTGTACAGAGCTCTATAACGGCGTCCGGAGGGGAGTAGTTCAAACAGGCTGCAACCTGGGTGCGAAGGGTCTGTTGAGATGTTACTTGCACGTTTCCTGGTCCTGGACAGGTACAAGTCTTGGATAGATGGGAGGTTGATTCCAATTATCTTTTCTGCAGTCCTTATTGTCCGTTGCAGTCTGTGCTTGTCTTGTTTGGAGGCTGATCCAAACCAGACAGTGATGGAGGTGCAGAGGACAGACTGGATGATGGCAGTGTAGAAGGTCTTCAGCAGCTCCCGTGGCAGGTTGAACTTCTTGAGCTGTCTCAGGAAGTACAGCCTCTGCTGGGCCTTCTTCCGGAGAGAGTCTATGTGGCCGGTCCATTTCAGGTCCCGAGAGATTGTGGTTCCCAGGAACTTGAAGGTGTCTGATGAGAGAATAGTATTACTGCGGATAGTGAGGGGTGAAAGTGGTGAAGGGCCTCGCCTGAAGTCCACTGTCATCTCCACAGTCTTGAGCGGGTTCAGGTCCAGGTGGTTTTGGCTGCACCAGTGGACCAGCCGCTCCACCTCCTGTCTGTACGCAGTCTCATCACCGTTCTGGATCAGTCCGATGAGAGTGGTGTCGTCTGCATACTTCAGGAGCTTCACGGAAGAGTCACTTGCGGAGAAATCGTTGGTGTAGAGGGAGAAGAGCAGTGGGGAGAGGACGCATCCCTGAGGGGCTCCAGTGTTGGTGGTCAGGGTGTCAGATGTGATGCTCCCCAGCCTCACACGCTGTCTCCTGTTGGTCAGGAAGCTGGTGATCCACTGACAGGTGGAGGCAGGCACCGCAAGCTGGATGAGCTTCTGTTGGAGGATGTCAGGAGCGATGGTGTTGAACGCCGAGCTGAAGTCCACAAACAGGATCCTGGCATACTTTCCTGGGGTGTCCAGGTGTTGCAGGATGTAGTGCAGTCCCATGTTGACTGCATCATCTACCGACCTGTTTGCCCGGTAGGCAAACTGGAGGGGGTCCAGCAGGGGGCCCGTGACATCCTTCAGGTGGTTCAGTACTAACCTCTCGAAAGATTTCATGACCACAGATGTCAGTGCAACAGGTCTATAGTCATTCATACCTGTGATGGCGGGCTTCTTGGCCACTGGAACGATGGTGGAGCTCTTGAAGCACGAGGGCACCTCACACAGCTCCAGGGAACGGTTGAAGATCCGTGCAAAGGTGGGCGCCAGCTGCTCAGCGCAGACTTTCAAGCAGGAAG
The DNA here is from genome assembly GCF_024217435.2 of Syngnathus scovelli. Classification (NCBI taxonomy): domain Eukaryota; kingdom Metazoa; phylum Chordata; class Actinopteri; order Syngnathiformes; family Syngnathidae; genus Syngnathus; species Syngnathus scovelli. The sequence continues at coordinate 149,256 of NW_026061581.1, read as the reverse complement.
GTGACACGCCGTCTGGGCCCGGTGCCTTCCTGATCTTTTGTCTCCGGAACATCTGGCGCACTTCCTCCTCGCGAATCTGGAGTGCGGGCGCGGCCTCTGCAAGAGAGAGAGTCGGTGACCACGGTGATGGAGGTGTGGACAGAGCAGTTGTGGGGGGAGGTGAGTATGTGGATTGTGTGGATTGTGCTGCAGGAGGTCCCGTTGTGTGGGAGGACCGATCAAACCTGCAGTAGAACCTGTTTAGCTGGTCAGCGAGCCTTGGGCTCTCCACAGGACGGGGGGTTCGTTTCTTGAAGCCCGTGATGGTCTGCAGGCCTTTCCACACTGTTGAGGGATCAGGATTGGCAGAGAGGTGTCTCTCCAGGCTCTCCCCGTAACACCTCCTGGCTTTCCTGACCTCTCGGTTCAGTGTGTTTCTGGTCTGCTTGAACAGGTCCCGGTCGCCGCTCCTGTAGGCCTCCTCCTTGACTTTGCGCAGCCTCCTAAGGTTCGGTGTAAACCAAGGTTTGTCGTTGTTGTACGTGCAGAAGGTCTTAGTCTGCACACACAGATCCTCACAAAAACTGATGTATGATGTGACAGTGTCAGTGAGTTCATGCAAGTCTGAATTTGCAGCATCAAAAACACTCCAATCGGTGCAGTCAAAGCAGGCTTGGAGGTCCTGCCTTGACTCCACTGTCCACTTCCTGACAGTCCTCACCACAGGCTTAGAAGTTTTTAGTTTATGTCTGTAGGCAGGGATCAGATGAACTAGACAGTGGTCCGAGAGTCCTAAAGCTGCACGAGCCACAGAGTGGTATGCATCCTTAATTACGGTGTAGCAGTGGTCCAGTGTCTGTGCCCCTCTGGTGGGACACGTTATGTGCTGTCTGTATCTGGGGAGTTCGTGTGCGAGGTTCGCCCTGTTAAGATCACCCAGAACAATGATTAGTGAATTTGGTAGAAGTTTCTCCATATCTGTCACCTGGTCAGCCAGCATCTGCGTGGCTTCACTCGCACGTGCGTGTGGTGGGATGTAAACAGCCGCCATGACGATCGAGGAGAACTCCCGTGGTGAATAGAACGGCCGGCAGTTTATGAAAAGTGTTTCTAGGAGAGGGATGCAAAACTCTTTCAACACCATGACATCGGTACACCAACGTTCATTAATGTAGAAACAGAGACCACCTCCCTTTGATTTTCCGGAGAGCTCCGCGCTGCGATCTGCACGCGTTAGCCGAAACCCAGCTAACTCCATGGCGTGGTGGGGGGTTCGTTCGCTAAGCCACGTCTCAACAAAACACAGCGCGGCGGATCTGCTGAAGTCCGTGTTCCTTGAAGTGAGGAGCAGCAGTTCGTCCATCTTGTTCGCCAGGGAGCGGACATTCGCCAGATGAATTGACGGTAGGGCAGAACGGAACCCTCTTTGCCTCAGCTTTACGAGGGCTCCCGCTCGTTTTCCGCGTCGCCGCCGTCGCGCTAGCTTGTATAGCACCGCCGCTCCGGCTAAAATCTCCGACAAACAATCTGAATCAGAGAGAACAGGAGAGAAAATACCAGAAGAAGACTGACCGATGTTTAACAGTGCTTCTCTAGTAAAAGTGATCCGGGATGGACAGCAGAAGACACAGAAAACACACAAAATAAGACAAAGAAACAGAGAGCGACTCACCGTGGCAGCCATCCGCGGCGCCATCAGATGACGTTACGAACACAATACGAACAACTCAAAACAATACGAACAACAAAATATGAACAACACAACACAATACGAACAACACAACACAATACGAACAACACAACACATTACGAACAACACAAAACAATACGAACAACACAACGATACTGGACTGAAAAACACGATACCGCAGTGAACAACACAATACCGCAGTGAACAACACCATGCCGCACTGAACAACACCATGCCGCACTGAACAACACCATGCCGCACTGAACAACACCATGCCGCACTGAACAACACCTTGCCGCAATGAACAACACCATGCCGCACTGAACAACACCATGCCGCACTGAACAAAACCATGCCGCACTGAACAACACCATCCCGCACTGAACAGCACCATCCCGCACTGAACACCATCCCGCACTGAACAACACCATGCCGCACTGAACAACACCATGCCGCACTGAACAACACCATGCCGCACTGAATGACACCATGCCACACTGAACAACACCATGCCGCACTGAACAACACCATGCCGCACTGAACAACACCATGCCGCACTGAACAACACCATGCCGCACTGAACAACAGGGTGCCGCACTGAACAACACCTTGCCGCACTGAACAACACCTTGCCGCACTGAACACCTTGCCGCAATGAACAACACAATGCCGCAATGAACAACACCATGCCGCACTGAACAACACCATCCCGCACTGAACAACACCATGCCGCAATGAACAACACCATGCCGCAATGAACAACACCATGCCGCACTGAACAACACCATGCCACACTGAACAACACCATGCCGCACTGAACAACACCATCCCGCACTGAACAACACCATCCCGCACTGAACAACACCATGCCGCACTGAACAACACCATGCCACACTGAACAACACGACGCCACACTGAACAACACAACGCCACACTGAACAACACGACGCCGCACTGAACAACACGACGCCGCATTGAACAACACGACGCCGCACTGAACAACACCATGCCGCACTGAACAACACCATGCCGCACTGAACAACACCATGCCGCACTGAACAACACCATGCCGCACTGAACAACAACATCCCGCACTGAACAACACCATGCCGCACTGAACAACACCATGCCGCACTGAACAACACCATGCCGCACTGAACAACACCATGCCGCACTGAACAACACCATGCCGCACTGAACAACACAATGCCGCACTGCACAACACCATGCAGCAATAAACAACACCATGCCGCACTGAACAACACCATGCCGCACTGAACAAATCCATGCCGCACTGAACAACACCATGCCGCACTGAATAAATCCATGCTGCACTGAACAATACAATGGCGCACTGAACAACACAATGGCGCACTGAACAACAAACACCATGCCGCACTGAACAACACCATGCCACACTGAACAACACCATGCCGCACTGAACAACACCATGCCACACTGAACAACACCATGCCGCACTGAACAACACCATGACACACTGAACAACACCACGCCGCACTGAACAACACCACGCCGCACTGAACAACACGACACCGCACAGAACAACACAATACCGCACAGAACAACACAATACCGCACAGAACAACACAATATCGCACAAACAGTTTTAGATAATATTACCTTGCAGTCATGTGACACGGACATGACGTCATTGGGCGGAACTCACGGCAAAATTATAATCCTTGGGCGTAGCTTGCAACAGGAAGTAGGAAAGCGGCAATGCTGGCAAACAAAACACAGCGGTTAGTAACACGACGACTAACAAGACAAATATTTTCGTTTTCAGCTTGCAAAATTTACCGTCTAGAGCGTACAAGGTAATTACAACTCATTGTTTTGAAAAACACGGGTTTTTTTAGCCCTGAAAAGCGAGGGAGTGTGGCGTTTGGGAGGAACGTCGAACTCGGCATATTCACATGCAGGGCACTCTTGAACCAGAAGAGAGCACCACAAAAAACGGTCGTTGCCCCAAACACGCACTAAAAAGGGTCAGAATAACAAGAGTCCAAACGGCCAGCCGGGGCCACCCGTCCATCCATTTCTTCAGGGGGGAAAAATCGGAGTCACCGGTGAGTACATTTTGCATTTACCACTGCTTTTCTGCTTCTGTCTTCAAGTGTGTGGCATCCTGCGACCAAAGATTCAGCCAACCCCAAAGCGGTTGACCTCAACATCCCACCACCATGCCTACCAGAGCAGGTGACGTGATGCTTTGGACATCCTTCCGTCTCATATGCCCAAAAGTACTCTTTGCCACATCTGCGGAAATACGGTGTCTTTTCAAAGGTGCAAATAAATCCAGCGTGGGCGGAACACGCACGTCTTCGGTTTTTCCCGCTTTGTTTGTGTGACAGCTGTTGTGAAAATTTTATACAAATGAAGTTGTATAGTACAGGTTTGGCCAAACCGCAACTCCCGAACCGCATGCGGCTCTTTGCTTGGATTCATGCGGCTCTTTTATGTTCATATCAACATTTGTGTGTGTGTGTGTGGGGGGGGGGGGGGGGGGGGGTTGTGCGTGTTGGCTTCACTTGAGTTCAATTTGGTATTTTCGTCAAAAGCGCATGTGGTGAAATTCCGCAAAGTAGGATGGGCAAACACATTCTGTTAGGGTTTTCCAGGTTATCTTGATCCTATGATTATGTTGGAATGTAACCTGTAATAATTAAACTCGCCTGTCTTGTCTTAACAAAAGTAGTACAACAAAGTGCTAAGATCTTTTGAACTGATTGACTAGCTGCAGAGGAAGCAATCAAAGTTGTTTTGTTCACACAACATCGTGAAGGACCCCCTGCTGTGCTTTGATCAGCCAGGGGCTTCGGCCATTTGTCTACTCTGACCCCCACTCTCAACCCCCACTCTGTTTTTCTCAATAAAAATGCTCCTGCACGAGGCCTGAGTCAGACCTCCATTTCGATCATCGCTGCACACACAGCGATGAATGGACTCTCCACCTGCAGGTGTCCAAAAGGACTTACTTGTCTCCCGTGTGGTTCTTGCAAAATAAGTTGGAGTGAGCAAATCTCTAACACATTCCAGTAAACTATTAGTGTCAATTGGGCTCTCAAAATGGCAGGGAAAAGATGCACAGCAAAACGAAAATATGTAGATGAACACAGGACGTTTTTATGAGAGTGGGAAAGCTTCTATATTTTGTTGAACGTGATGCAAACCATTCTACCTGATATGTCAGACCTCAGCGCATTTCAAAGATTCAAATCTTCAGCGCCATGCACTTCAGCTCACTCCATGCTAACATTGATAAGGGGTCGAACCCACAACATCATGCTTAAGAGGTGGACATGTATAAAAGAAAAGGATCTGCAGACAAAACAAGTGAGGCAGAATATTGAGGTTTTTCTCGCGAGGAGTGCATTCAGATTTACAGCAATCTGACTACACTAAAAATCTGTTTGCACTCTTCGCTCTTTTTATTTGGAATGCCCTACCCACAATGTGAGACTTGCCCCTAATAGGTGGGGAGAAGGCGTGGGCTTTGTCTCATTAGAGAAGAAACAAGATTCTTTTGGTTCACCAAGAAGTCACGGACAAGATGCCATGAGAAACGAATGCAAGGACAAAATGCTACGTGAAACAAGAAGTCACAGACAAGACGCCATGAGAAAAGAATGCAAGGACAAAATGCCATGTGCAGACATCAACAAAATAGATTGAGCTATCAACAACTTTCTTGGATTCCCAGAGGTGTAGAAGGTCAGGAAGCTCCAGACAGCATCGTTTGACTTGTTGACTGGTGGACGTCTGCAAGGCGAAACAGTAAGCATTCTGTGCAATAATCTTATTAATAGGTACTCATTAGAGAACGCATGATAACATATATATATACAATTTATCTAACACTAACCAGTGCGCCATTATGTCAACGCGTAATAACTAAGTCTGCTGATCAAAACAGCGGTTACTATATGACGTCGCTACGTCGTGGTCACGTGACGCAGACAAGACGTCAATGGGCGGAACTTCTGCCGAAATTAAAATCCGTGGGCAGAGTTAACTTGTTTAAAAGGGAGTGGGCAGAAGAAATATTTAATTTATTTAAATCTATTTTGAGTGCACACCATTATGTCAATGCATAACAACTGTAAATCTACTAAACAAAACAGCGGTTGCTATATGTCATCTGCCACGTTGTGGTCACGTGACAGACGTGACGTCGATGGGCGGAACTTCCGCCGGAATTCAAATCCGCGGGGAGAGTTAACTTGTTTAAAAGGGAGTGGGCAGAAGAATTATTTAATTTATTTAAATCTATTTGGAGTGCACAGCATTATGTCAATGCATAACAACTGTAAATCTACTAAACAAAACAGCGGTTGCTATATGACATCTGCCACGTTGTGGTCACGTGACAGACGTGACGTCGATGGGCGGAACTTCCGCCGGAATTCAAATCCGCGGGGAGAGGTTAGGGTTAGGGTTAGGGTTAGGGTTAGGGTTAGGGTTATGTAAGGAGTTCCTCCCCTGAAGGAGAGGAGCAAAGGCATGGTCCTACCAACCACGCCCACGTCCCACAACCAGCCCCAGAGCACCCTGTCCGTCGTGGCTGCGCCAGCCATGCTGGTCAGGCCAAATTGGGCTTATTAAACAAGTATTTGTGTTGTAATTGTTGTTTGTTTTTGATTTTACTTTGCCTATCCGGTCGCCTTTTTTATATAAGTAATAAATGAGTTTCGACTTGGCATGATAGATTGACAGCTGTACTTGCGTTCAAATTAGTCGTACCTCGCACTTAATTCATCAACTCCCCTATCTGGGTGGAGCGAGAGCATCTTGCTCTGTGCGGCATCCATGCGCTCTCCTATCTGGGTAGAGCGTGGGTAAATTATAATTTTGCGTCTAAATGTTTTCCTGTCGGCGCTAGTTTGCGCTCTCTTTTATTTCCTCCGTGTTTCGGCATCTTTTGTGCCTTCCTCAGGTCTGGCACACGGGAATTGCAGCTAAATTTAGTTTTATTGCATGTGGAGCTGTTTCCTCCTTCATGGCCGCATTGAGACTGAGTTTCCTGCTTTGAGCGGTCCTTATATAGTTTCATGTCAGCAATTTGCGTTTCGTTAAGGATAATTTCCCATCTACTTATTTTAGCTTATTAACTTGTTGTTTTCGCTCTTGTGTATTTCTGTTTCTTTTCTTGCAGGCACCGATTGGGCTTGAATATGTGATCTCGGCATAGGTAAGTATAACTGTGTGTTTCCTTGTTTCAGGTTTGTATCAGGTAAGTATTGTTTCTTTGATAGTGTAAATATTTACTTCCAACCACTTTTTAGTTTATATTCAATTTTGTGTTTATGTTCAAATTTTTGACTTCTTAATTTCCAATTTTTGACTTACAGGTTGAGATTTTTTTCATATTGGGAGTCAGGGAGGGATTTGGATTAGGGTTAGGGTTGGGGTTAGGGTTAGGATTAGGGTTTGGGGTTAGGTTAGGGTTAGGGTAGGATTGGTTTAGGGGACAGCGCACAGACGTAACAGGAGCTCAATGGAAACTGGAAACGTGGGGGGCAGTGGAGGTGGCACAGGCGAGTTAGGATCATGTAAGGAGTTCCTCCCCCGAAGGAGAGGAGCAAAGGCACGGTCCTACCATCCACGCCCACGTCCCACAACCAGCCCCAGAGCTGCCTGTCCGTCGTGGCTGCGCCAGCCATGCTGGTCAGGCCAAATTGGGCTTAATAAACAAGTATTTGTGTTGTAATTGTTGTTTGTTTTTGATTAGGTAAAGAGTTCCTCCCCCGAAGGAGAGGAACAAAGGCACGGTCCTACCATCCTGGCCCGCACCCCACAACCAGCTCCAGAGCATCTTGCCCGTTGCGGCCGCGCCCGCCATGCTGGCCAGGACTAATTAGGGCTTAATAAAGATCGTTTTTGACCTTGAACACGTGTTTGTGCTTATTGTATGTTTGTTTTGGATTGCACTTTACCTATCCGGTCGCCTTTGATATATAATTAATAAGTGAGTCTCGATTTGGCATGTAAGATTGACAGCTGCGCTTGCGTTCAACTAAATATTCGTACCTCGCACCTAATTCATCGACTCCCCTATCTGGGTGGAGCGAGAGCATCTTGCTCCGTGCGGCATCCATACGCTCTCCTATCTGGGCAGAGCGTGGGTAAATTACTATTTATTTCCAATTGGTTTTGTACCGGCGTCATTTTGCGCTAAATTTTGTTCATCTGTGTGGCCATCGACAACGTTTCGGCATCTTTTGTGCCTTCTTCAGGTCTGGCACACAGGATTTGCATCTAAATTTAGTTTAGTTTCATCACATGTGGAGCTGCTTCCTCCTCCACGGCCGCATCGAGACTGAGAGCTCCTGTTCCGAACGGTGCTTATGTACACTCCTCCAAGTGGGCGGAGCCAGCGATTTGCGCTTGTTTCTTTAGCATAGTAACTTGTTTTCTTGCAGGCACCGATTGGGGGTGGATTTGTGATCTCCGGAATAGGTAAGTATATTTTTGTTTTGGGTAAGTATTATGGTTTTAATTAAGGTAAGTATTTACTTTTAACTGCTTTTTTTGCTGTTTTTGTCCCAAATAATGCTTATTTGCAATTGTTTACATTCAAATTTGATAGGTATGCACATTTTTTTGTTTTAGGTGAGTATTGTGGTTTTATTTGAGGTATTTACTTTTAACTGCCTTTTGGTCTCAAATAGTGCTTATTTGCAATTATTGTTCAAATTTGTGTTTACGTTCAAATTTTGACTTGTTTATTTTCAAAATTTAACTTGCAGGTTGACGTTTTTGTCTTATCGGGAAATGGGGTCAGGTTAGGGTTAGGGTTAAGGTTAGGGTTAGGGTTAGGGTTAGGGTTAGGGTTAGGTTTAGGGTTAGGATTAGGGTTAGGGTTAGGGGTTAGGTTAGGATGGGGGATAGGTTAGGATTAGGGCTGGGATAGAACCAGTTTAGGGGACAGCACACAGACGTAACAGGAGATCGATGGAAACCGGAAACGTGCGGGGGGGGGGCTCACTGGAGGTGGCACAGGCTAGTTAGGATTAGGTAAAGAGTTCCCCCCTCGAAGGAGAGGAACAAAGGCACGGTCCTACCATCCTGGCCCGCACCCCACAACCAGCTCCAGAGCATCCTGCCCGTTGCGGCCGCGCCCGCCATGCTGGCCAGGACTAATTAGGGCTTAATAAAGATCGTTTTTGACCTTGAACACGTTTTTGTGCTTATTGTATATTTGTTTTTGAATGCACTTTACCTATCCGGTCGCCTTTGTTATATAATTAATAAGTGAGTCTCGATTTGGCATGTAAGATTGACAGCTGCGCTTGCGTTCAACTAAATATTCATACCTCACACCTAATTCATCGACTCCCCTATCTGGGTGGAGCGAGAGCATCTTGCTCTGTGCGGCATCCATGCGCTCTCCTATCTGGGTAGAGCGTGGGTAAATTAGTATTTGTTTCCAATTGGTTTTGTACCGGCGTCATTTTGCGCTAAATTTTGTTCATCTGTGTGGCCATCGACAACGTTTCGGCATCTTTTGTGCCTTCTTCAGGTCTGGCACACAGGAATTGCATCTAAATTTAGTTTAGTTTCATCCCATGGGGAGCTGCTTCCTCCTCCACGGCCGCATCGAGACTGAGAGCTCCTGCTCCGAACGGTGCTTATATACACTCCTCCAAGTGGGCGGAGCCAGCAATTTGCGCTTGTTTCTTTAGCATAGTAACTTGTTTTCTTGCAGGCACCGATTGGGCGTGGATTTGTGATCTCCGGAATAGGTAAGTATATTTTTGTTTTGGGTAAGTATTATGGTTTTAATTAAGGCAAGTGTTTACTTTTAACTGCTTTTTTTGCTTTTTTTTTCTCCCAAATAATGCTTATTTGCAATTGTTTACATTCAAATTTGATAGGTATGCACATTTTTTTTGTTTTGGGTGAGTATTGTGGTTTTATTTGAGGTAAGTATTTACTTTTAACTGCCTTTTGGTCTCAAATAGTGCTTATTTGCAATTATTGTTCAAATTTGTGTTTACGTTCAAATTTTGACTTGTTTATTTTCAAATTTTAACTTGCAGGTTGACGTTTTTGTCTTATCGGGAAATGGGGTCAGGTTAGGGTTAGGGTTAGGGTTAGGGTTAGGATTGGGGTTAGGGTTAGGGGTTAAGTTAGGATGGGGGATAGGTTAGTATTAGGGCTGGGATAGGACCAGTTTAGGGGACAGCACACAGACGTAACAGGAGCTCGATGGAAACCGGAAACGTGGGGGGGCGCACTGGAGGTGGCACAGGCGAGTTAGGATTAGGTAAAGAGTTCCTCCCCCGAAGGAGAGGAACAAAGGCACGGTCCTACCATCCTGGCCCGCACCCCACAACCAGCTCCAGAGCACCCTGCCCGTTGCGGCCGCACCCGCCATGCTGGCCAGGACTAATTAGGGCTTAATAAAGATCGTTTTTGACCTTGAACACGTGTTTGTGCTTATTGTATGCTTGTTTTTGATTGCACTTTACCTATCCGGTCGCCTTTGTTATATAATTAATAAGTGAGTCTCGATTTGGCATGTAAGATTGACAGCTGCGCTTGCGTTCAACTAAATATTCGTACCTCGCACCTAATTCATCGACTCCCCTATCTGGGTGGAGCGAGAGCATCTTGCTCTGTGCGGCATCCATGCGCTCTCCTAATCTGGGTAGAGCGTGGGTAAATTAGTATTTGTTTCCAATTGGTTTTGTACCGGCGTCATTTTGCGCTAAATTTTGTTCATCTGTGTGGCCATCGACAACGTTTCGGCATCTTTTGTGCCTTCTTCAGGTCTGGCACACAGGAATTGCATCTAAATTTAGTTTAGTTTCATCACATGGGGAGCTGCTTCCTCCTCCACGGCCGCATCGAGACTGAGAGCTCCTGCTCCGAACGGTGCTTATATACACTCCTCCAAGTGGGCGGAGCCAGCGATTTGCGCTTGTTTCTTTAGCATAGTAACTTGTTTTCTTGCAGGCACCGATTGGGCGTGGATTTGTGGTTCAGCACTAACCTCTCGAAAGATTTCATGACCACAGATGTCAGTGCAACAGGTCTATAGTCATTCAGACCTGTGATGGCGGGCTTCTTGCCCACTGGAACGATGGTGGAGCTCTTGAAGCACGCGGGCACCTCACACAGCTCCAGGGAACGATTGAAGATCCGTGCAAAGGCGGGCGCCAGCTGCACCTGAAGGATGTCACGGGCCCCCTGCTGGACCCCCTCCAGTTTGCGTACCGGGCAAACAGGTTGGTGGATGATGCGGTCAACATGGGACTGCACTACATCCTGCAACACCTGGACACCCCAGGAAAGTACGCCAGGATCCTGTTTGTGGACTTCAGCTCGGCGTTCAACACCATCGCTCCTGACGTCCTCCAACAGAAGCTCATCCAGCTCGCGGTGCCTGCCTCCACCTGTCAGTGGATCACCAGCTTCCTGACCAACAGGAGACAGCGTGTGAGGCTGGGGAGCATCACATCTGACACTCTGACCACCAACACTGGAGCCCCTCAGGGGTGCATCCTCTCCCCACTGCTCTTCTCCCTCTACACCAATGATTTCTCCGCAAGTGACTCTTCTGTGAAGCTCCTGAAGTATGCAGACAACACCACTCTCATCGGACTGATCCAGAACGGTGATGAGACTGCGTACAGACAGGAGGTGGAGCGGCTGGTCCACTGGTGCAGCCAAAACCACCTGGACATGAACCCGCTCAAGACCGTGGAGATGACAGTGGACTTCAGGCGAGGCCCTTCACCACTTTCACCCCTCACTATCCGCAGTAATACTATTCTCTCATCAGACACCTTCAACTTCCTGGGAACCACAATCTCTCGGGACCTGAAATGGACCGGCCACATAGACTCTGTCCGGAAGAAGGCCCAGCAGAGGCTGTACTTCCTGAGACAGCTCAAGAAGTTCAACCTGCCGCGGGAGCTGCTGAAGACCTTCTACACTGCCATCATCCAGTCTGTCTTCTGCACCTCCATCATTGTCTGGTTTGGATCGGCCTCCAAACAAGACAAGCACAGACTGCAACGGACAGTAAGGACTGCAGAAAAGATAATTGGAATCAACCTCCCATCTATCCAAGACTTGTACCTGTCCAGGACCAGGAAACGTGCAAGTAACATCTCAACAGACCCTTCGCACCCAGGTTGCAGCCTGTTTGAACTACTCCCCTCCGGACGCCGTTATAGAGCTCTGTACACTAAAACCAGCAGACACAGAGACAGCTTCTTCCCCCAGGCTGTCGCTCTGATGAACTCACACCACTCTTAGAGTCTCAGAGTCATTACTGTGCAATAACATCCTGCTTTCCACACCTTTTTTGTTTACACTGTTTGTACTATGTGTCCTCTCTGCATCCATTGCAGCCTGGTCATCCTAGAAGAGGGACCCTCCCATCTCTGGTCTTTTCTCAAGGTTTCTCATTTCCCCTAGCTGGAGTTTTGAGTTTTTCCTTGCCCTCTTGGGAGTTTAAGATCAGGGGATGTTTGAGAATATCTTTCGTTCTTCACATGTGCTGAGTGTTGTTGTTAGTCACCTAAATGTTGAACAGAGGCTATGATTTACCGAATTCAAATTCCTTGTTTGGCACGCTCAAACATGGCGAATAAAAAACTCTTGAATCTTGAATGTTGAATTGTGGTTTTATTTGAGGTATTTACTTTTAACTGCCTTTTGGTCTCAAATAGTGCTTATTTGCAATTATTGTTCAAATTTGTGTTTACGTTCAAATTTTGACTTGTTTATTTTCAAATTTTAACTTGCAGGTTGACGTTTTTGTCTTATCGGGAAATGGGGTCAGGTTAGGGTTAGGGTTAGGTTTAGGGTTAGGATTAGGGTTAGGGTTAGGGGTTAGGTTATGATGGGGGATAGGTTAGGATTAGGGCTGGGATAGGACCAGTTTAGGGGACAGCACACAGACGTAACAGGAGCTCGATGGAAACCGGAAACGTGGGGGGGGGGGGGCACTGGAGGTGGCACAGGCGAGTTAGGATTAGGTAAAGAGTTCCTCCCCCGAAGGAGAGGAACAAAGGCACGGTCCTACCATCCTGGCCCGCACCCCAGGCATCCTGCCCGTTGCGGCCGCACCCGCCATGCTGGCCAGGACTAATTAGGGCTTAATAAAGATCGTTTTTGACCTTGAACACGTGTTTGTGCTTATTGTATGTTTGTTTTTGATTGCACTTTACCTATCCGGTCGCCTTTGTTATATAATTAATAAGTGAGTCTCGATTTGGCATGTAAGATTGTCAGCTGCGCTTGCGTTCAACTAAATATTCGTACCTCGCACCTATTTCATCAACTCCCCTATCTGGGTGGAGCGAGAGCATCTTGCTCTGTGCGGCATCCATGCGCTCTCCTATCTGGGTAGAGCGTGGGTAAATTACTATTTGTTTCCAATTGGTTTTGTACCGGCATCATTTTGCGCTAAATTTTGTTCATCTGTGTGGCCATCGACAACATTTCGGCATCTTTTGTGCCTTCTTCAGGTCTGGCACACAGGAATTGCATCTAAATTTAGATTAGTTTCATCACATGGGGAGCTGCTTCCTCCTCCACGGCCGCATCGAGACTGAGAGCTCCTACTCCGAACGGTGCTTATGTACACTCCTCGAAGTGGGCGGAGCCAGCTATTTGCGCTTGTTTCTTTAGCATAGTAACTTGTTTTCTTGCAGGCACCGATTGGGCGTGGATTTGTGATCTCCGGAATAGGTAAGTATATTTTTGTTTTGGGTAAGTATTATGGTTTTAATTAAGGTAAGTGTTTACTTTTAACTGCTTTTTTTGCTTTTTTTGTCCCAAATAATGGTTATTTGCAATTGTTTATATTCAAATTTGATAGGTATGCACATTTTTTTGTTTTGGGTGAGTATTTTGGTTTTATTTGTATTTACTTTTAACTGCCTTTTGGTCTCAAATAGTGCTTATTTGTAATTATTGTTCAAATTTGTGTTTACGTTCAAATTTTGACTTGTTTATTTTCAAATTTTAACTTGCAGGTTGACGTTTTTGTCTTATCGGGAAATGGGGTCGGGTTAGGGCTAGGGTTAGGGTTAGGGTTAGTTTTAGGGTTAGGGTTAGGTTTAGGTTTAGGGTTAGGATTAGGGTTAGGGTTAGGGGTTAGGTTAGGTTGGGGGATAGGTTAGTATTAGGGCTGGGATAGGACCAGTTTAGGGGACAGCACACAGACGTAACAGGAGCTCGATGGAAACGTGGGGGGGGCGCACTGGAGGTGTCACAGGCGAGTTAGGATTAGGTAAAGTCAAAGTCAAAGTCAGCTTTATTGTCAATTTCTCCACATGCCAAAGACACACAAAGAAACCGAAATTTCGTTCCCCCCTGTCCCACGGTGACAAGACATGGCTCACAACAGACAAACAAGTAACAAGTATAACAAAAGCGTGCTGAATAAATAATGAATAAATAACACAACAATAAATAAATAAATAAGAGGAGCAGAAAAAAAAAGCAGCAAGTGCGCGTACAGCAGACATTCCCGAAAATAGCGCAACAGTGCCACACGCTACGCAGAGGGGGGTAGCGAGTCCAGGGCCCTAACAGCCTGGGGAAAGAAGCTGTTGGCAAGTCTGGTGGTGCGGGAGCGCAGGCTCCTGTACCTCTTCCCAGAGGGCAGAAGGTCAAACAAAGAGTGAGCCGGGTGACTCACATCTCTGGCAATCGAGGTTGCCTTACGGGCGAGATGGGAGGTGTAAATGTCCTTCAGGGAGGGGAGCGAAGCACCAATAATCTTACCAGCCGTATTCACTATGCGATGCAGGGCCTTCAAGTTCTGTTCAGTGCAGTTACCACCCCAGACAGCGATGCAACTGGTGATGACGCTCTCAATAGTGCCACGGTAGAATGTAGACAGGACTGCCTGAGGAGCACATGCACGCCTGAGCTTCCGCAGGAAGTACAGGCGGCGCTGAGCTTTCTTTGCCAGTGACGAGGTGTTTGCGGACCAGGAGAGGTCCTCACTGATGTGCACCCCCAGGAACTTGGTGCAGCTCACCCTCTCCACCACAGCACCATCGATGATCAACGGCAGGTGTGTTGTGTGACCCTTCCGGAAGTCAACAATGATTTCCTTGGTCTTATTAACGTTCAGCAGGAGGTTGTTGTCCCTGCACCACGTGGTCAGAAGGTCAACCTCCGACCTGTACCGAGTCTCGTCGCCCTTTGTGATGAGACCCACCAGAGTCGTGTCGTCAGCAAACTTCACTATGCGGTTGTCGCTGTAGGTCGCAGTGCAGTCATGCGTCAGCAGGGTGAAGAGTAATGGACTGAGCACGCAGCCCTGGGGGGCCCCCGTGCTCAGCGTGATGCTGGCGGAGATTTTGTCGCCAACACGCACCACCTGAGGCCTCTGACAGAGGAAGTCCAGTATCCAGTTGCAGAGGGAGGTACTGAGGCCCAGCTCGTCGAGTTTGCAGATGAGTCGCTGCGGCACAATGGTGTTGAAGGCAGAGCTGAAGTCCACAAACAGCAACCTCACATATGAGTCCTTTCTCTCCAGATGGGTGAGGGCCGAGTGGAGGGCAGAGCAGATGGCATCCTCAGAGGACCGCTTGGCACGGTACGCAAACTGGAAAGGGTCAATGGTGGGGGGGAGAACGGACTTGATGTGCTCCATGACCAGCCGCTCAAAGCACTTCATGATGATGGGCGTCAGTGCCACAGGGCGGTAGTCATTGAAGCAGGACGGTGCAGGTTTCTTCGGCACAGGAACGATGGTGGCAGCCTTGAAACACGAGGGGACGATGGCCTGCTGCAGGGAAACGTTAAAGATGTCCGTGAAGACACCCGACAGCTCCCCAGCGCAGTCCTTCAGCGCTCGACCCGGGATGTTGTCAGGGCCCGCCGCCTTACGGGTGTCAATAGCGGCAAGCACCCTCCTCACACCGTCGGCAGAGAGGCGCAGGGGCTGCTCGTGTGGGGGGGGAGTGGTCTTCAGCGGGCAAGTGCTGTTCTGGGCGTCGAAGCGAGCAAAGAAGCGGTTCAGATCGTTCAGCAGACGGACGTCGCCCTCACAGCTCCTCGGCGCGGGCTTGTAGTCCGTGATGGTCTGAATGCCCCGCCAAAGGCTACGTGCGTCCTTGCTGTCCTTGAAGTGGGTGGAGACCTTGCACAAGAACGCCTTCTTCGCTTCTTTGATGCCTCGGGACAGGTCGGCCCTCGCTGTCCTCAAGCCAGCCTCATCCCCCGCTCTGAAAGCCTTGTCTCTGGCCCTCAACAGTCTGAGGACAGCCCCCGTCAGCCACGGCTTCCAGTTCGCGCGAGTGACGACGGATTTCGAGCAAGTCACATCATCGATGCACTTCGTGATGTAAGAGGTAACAGAGTCAGTGTACTCCTCTATGTCCGTCCAATCGTTGTAGGTGGCTGCCTGCTTAAACAAGTCCCAGTCAGTGGTGTCGAAGCAGTCACGAAGTGCATCGGAGGCACCCTCAGGCCACACTCGAACCTGCCTCCGAACCGGCCTGGATGCCTTTACCAATTTGTCTGTATGCGGGCAAAAGCAAAACGGTGAGATGGTCAGAAAGCCCCAGATGGGGGAGGGGGGTGGCTTTGAAAGCTCCCTTTTGCGCCGAGTAGACTAGGTCCAGGAAGCTGTCGCCACGTGTCGGAAAAGGAACATGCTGGTGAAGCCTCGGGAAAACAGACTTCAGGTTGGCATGATTGAAGTCTCCAGCGAAGATGGTGAAACCGTCAGGGTGCGCTGTTTGCTGTTCACTGACAGCCTGGTACAGTTCACCAAGCGCCGCGATCCTGTCTCCTTCGATGTTGGAAGGCGGGATGTATACCCCGACTAGCAGAATCGCGGTAAATTCCCTCGGCAGATAAAAAGGACGGCACTTAATGATCACAAACTCCACAAGCGGCGAGCAGTGCTTACATACCACCACAGAGTCCCGGCACCATTCTTCTCGGATGTAGACGCATATTCCACCTCCACGCGACTTTCCCCCTCGTACAATGGCACGGTCCGCCCGATAGCACGCTAGCCGCTCCAGGTGCACTGCAGAGTCCGGAATGTTGTCACTCAACCAGGTCTCGGTGAACACGAGCACACAGCAGTTCCGCACCGTCCGGTTCGTAGACCTCAGCAGGCGAACGTAATCCATTTTGTTGCCCAGCGATCGAACATTCGCCAGAAGAATGGAGGGCACCGCCGGTCGCGCTGGGTTGGCCGCCAGCCTGGCCCGGACGCCTCCGCGCTTGCCCCTCTTCTGCCTCCTCGCACACCGTTTCCGACGGCTCCCAACCGGGGGAGGAATAGCGGGTGAGGTCGGCGACGTTTCAGGACGTAGCAGTCCGAGCGCCTTTAATATCGACGCTTCAAAGTCCAGAACGCCGCAAAACCCACTTCTGCCGATGTCAAGCAGAACCTGCCTGCTGTACTTGTAGCACGGACGAGACGAACACACAAGACTGTCGGACGAACACTCATTAGACGAACAAATCACCGTACCGACGGGACAGAGAGTGGCCGCTGCGTGTGCACGCGCCGCCATCTTGAAAGAGTTCCTCCCCCGAAGGAGAGGAACAAAGGCACGGTCCTACCATCCTGGCCCGCACCCCACAACCAGCTCCAGAGCATCCTACCCATTGCGGCCGCGCCCGCCATGCTGGCCAGGACTAATTAGGGCTTAATAAAGATCGTTTTTGACCTTGAACACGTGTTTGTGCTTATTATATGTTTGTTTTTGATTGCACTTTACCTATCTGGTCGCCTTTGTTATATAATTATTAAGTGAGTCTCGATTTGGCATGTAAGATTGTCAGCTGCGCTTGCGTTTAACTAAATATTCGTACCTCGCACCTAATTCATCGACTCCCCTATCTGGATGGAGCGAGAGCATCTTGCTCTGTGCGGCATCCATGCGCTCTCCTATCTGGGTCGAGCGTGGGTAAATTACTATTTGTTTCCAATTGGTTTTGTACCGGCGTCATTTTGCGCTAAATTTTGTTCATCTGTGTGGCCATCGACAACGTTACGGAATCTTTTGTGCCTTCTTCAGGTCTGGCACACAGGAATTGCATCTAAATTTAGTTTAGTTTCATCACATGGGGAGCTGCTTCCTCCTCCACGGCCGCATCGAGACTGAGAGCTCCTGCTCCGAACGGTGTTTATATACACTCCTCCAAGTGGGCGGAGCCAGCGATTTGCGCTTGTTTCTTTAGCATAGTAACTTGGTTTCTTGCAGGCACCGATTGGGCGTGGATTTGTGATCTCCGGAATAGGTAAGTATATTTTTGTTTTGGGTAAGTATTATGGTTTTAATTAAGGTAAGTATTTACTTTTAACTGCTTCTTTTGCTTTTTTGTCCCAAACAATGCTCATTTGCAATTGTTTACATTCAAATTTGATAGGTATGCACATTTTTTTTTTTGTTTTGGGTGAGTATTGTTGTTTTATTTGCGGTAAGTATTTACTTTTAACTGCCTTTTGGTCTCAAATAGTGCTTATTTGCAATTATTGTTCAAATTTGTGTTTACGTTCAAATTTTGACTTGTTTATTTTCAAATTTTAACTTGCAGGCTGACGTTTTTGTCTTATCGGGAAATGGGGTCAGGTTAGTGTTAGGGTTAGGGTTAGGGGTTAGGTTAGGATGGGGGATCGGTTAGGATTAGGGCTGGGATAGGACCAGTTTAGGGGACAGCACACAGACGTAACAGGAGCTCGATGGAAACCAGAAACGTGGGGGGGGGGGCGCACTGGAGGTGGCACAGGCGAGTTAGGATTAGGTAAAGAGTTCCTCCCCCGAAGGAGAGGAACAAAGGCACGGTCCTACCATCCTGGCCCGCACCCCACAACCAGCTCCAGAGCATCCTGCCCGTTGCGGCCGCGCCCGCCATGCTGGCCAGGACTAATTAGGGCTTAATAAAGATCGTTTTTGACCTTGAAAACGTATTTGTGCTTATTGTATGTTTGTTTTTGATTGCACTTTACCTATCCGGTCGCCTTTGTTATATAATTAATAAGTGAGTCTCGATTTGGCATGTAAGATTGACAGCTGCGCTTGCGTTCAACTAAATATTCGAACCTCGCACCTAATTCATCGACTCCCCTATCTGGGTGGAGCGAGAGCATCTTGCTCTGTGCGGCATCCATGCGCTCTCCTATCTGGGTAGAGCGTGGGTAAATTACTATTTGTTTCCAATTGGTTTGTACCGGCGTCATTTTGCGCTAAATTTTGTTCATCTGTGTGGCCATCGACAACGTTTCGGCATCTTTTGTGCCTTCTTCAGGTCTGGCACACAGGAATTGCATCTCAATTTAGTTTAGTTTCATCACATGGGGAGCTGTTTCCTCCTCCACGGCCGCATCGAGACTGAGAGCTCCTGCTCCGAACGGTGTTTATATACACTCCTCCAAGTGGGCGGAGCCAGCGATTTGCGCTTGTTTCTTTAGCATAGTAACTTGTTTTCTTGCAGGCACCGATTGGGCGTGGATTTGTGATCTCTGGAATAGGTAAGTATATTTTTGTTTTGGGTAAGTATTATGGTTTTAATTAAGATAAGTATTTACTTTTAACTGTTTTTTTTGCTTTTTTTGTCCCAAATAATGCTTATTTGCAATTGTTTACATTCAAATTTGATAGGTATGCACATTTTTTTGTTTTGGGTGAGTATTGTGGTTTTATTTGAGGTAAGTATTTACTTTTAACTGCCTTTTGGTCTCAAATAGTGCTTATTTGCATTTATTGTTCAAATTTGTGTTTGCGTTCAAATTTTGACTTGTTTATTTTCAAATTTTAACCCGCAGGTTGACGTTTTTTTCTTATCGGGAAATGGGGTCAGGTTAGGGTTAGGGTTAAGGTTAGGGTTAGGGGTTAGGTTAGGATGGGGGGTAGGTTAGGATTAGGGCTGGGATAGGACCAGTTTAGGGGACAGCACACAGACGTAACAGGAGCTCGATGGAAACCGGAAACGTGGGGGGTGGCGCACTGGAGGTGGCACAGGCGAGTTAGGATTAGGTAAAGAGTTCCTCCCCCGAAGGAGAAGAACAAAGGCACGGTCCTACCATCCTGGCCCGCACCCCACAACCAGCTCCAGAGCATCCTGCCCCTTGCAGCCGCGCCCGCCATGCTGGCCAGGACTAATTAGGGCTTAATAAAGATCGTTTTTGACCTTGAACACGTGTTTGTGCTTATTGTATGTTTGTTTTTGATTGCACTTTACCTATCCGGTCGCCTTTTTTATATAATTAATAAGTGAGTCTCGATTTGGCATGTAAGATTGACAGCTGCGCTTGCGTTCAACTAAATATTCGTACCTCGCACCTAATTCATCGACTCCCCTATCTGGGTGGAGCGAGAGCATCTTGGTCTGTGCGGCATCCATGCGCTCTCCTATCTGGGTAGAGCGTGGGTAAATTACTATTTGTTTCCAATTGGTTTTGTACCAGCGTCATTTTGCGCTAAATTTTGTTCATCTGTGTGGCCATCGACAACGTTTCGGCATCTTTTGTGCCTTCTTCAGGTCTGGCACACAGGAATTGCATCTAAATTTAGTTTAGTTTCATCACATGGGGAGCTGCTTCCTCCTCCACGGCCGCATCGAGACTGAGAGCTCCTGCTCCGAACGGTGCTTATATACACTCCTCCAAGTGGGCGGAGCCAGCGATTTGCGCTTGTTTCTTTAGCATAGTAACTTGTTTTCTTGCAGGCACCGATTGGGCGTGGATTTGTGATCTCCGTAATAGGTAAGTATATTTTTGTTTTGGGTAAGTATTATGGTTTTAATTAAGGTAAGTATTTACTTTTAACTGCTTTTTTTGCTTTTTTGTCCCAAATAATGCTTATTTGCAATTGTTTACATTCAAATTTGATAGGTATGCACATTTTTTTGTTTTGGGTGAGTATTGTGGTTTTATTTGAGGTAAGTATTTACTTTTAACTGCTTTTGGTCTCAAATAGTGCTTATTTGCAATTATTGTTCAAATTTGTGTTTACGTTCAAATTTTGACTCGTTTATTTTCAAATTTTAACTTGCAGGTTGATGTTTTTGTCTTATCGGGAAATGGGGTCAGGTTAGGGTTAGGGTTAGGGTTAGGGTTACGGTGGGAGCCCCCCCTCCTAGAGGAGGGAAAGGCAAAAGCACGGTCCATCCATCCGGGATTCCAATCAGCCCCCAGCTCACGGTTCCGGCGGGCAACGCGGTGGCGTCGGCCATAGTGGACCGTCGTCCAACCCTGATCCATGGCTGTGGATCCAGAATTTGCCTTTGTCATATATTTAATAAAGTTGTTTTTTTTTTAAATAAAGTTTCTTTTTTGATTTATTCTGGCCAATATGCAATGTGTGCCCTGACAACGTTTCGGCTATCTAAAGCCTTCATCAGGTCTGGCACACCTGACATCAGGTATTATATGAAAAACTATTTTTGTTTTGTAAGGTGCAACAATGTGTCTTGCTTGCAGTCCAAATTCGCACTAAAGGCCCTTTGCCTTGCGGATTCCTTTTATACCCTCAGCTCGGTTGAAGTTTTAAATCTTTTTTGTTTTTCGAAATTTCGTTTTAGAAATGTAACGTGTTTTAGCTTATATTTTCATTTTTCAATTAATTTTCATAATTAAACTAGCCTTCATATTAGGTTTGAACAAAATAATTATAATTTGGTCAACTTGGAATTGGTATTATAGAAATGTAAACATACTAATTTTGTTTTTTAATGTTTTTTAATTGTTTTTTTTTCATGTTTTTTGATGTTTTTTGTTTTTCAAATAGACGTGGTCTAGGATCTCGGATTGCGGTCCAAACTACAGGTAAGTAGTACATAGGTAGGTGGATTATATATTGGGTTTTTGCAAATTTGTAATTATATTATTGAGAACATTTGGTGACTTTTGTTTATATTTTTGTTTTATTCCGTTTTGTCAATTTTTTTCTGCTTTTTTCAGGTGGGCGTGGTCCGGGGACCAGACGCGTGGTTCCAATTGGAGGTAAGTATCCAGGTAGGTATTAGATGTAAGTGGGTCTGAATAAAGTAAAACCAATTTGTCCTAATTATGTTAATTGTCCTACTTGTTGGAAGTTCTGTTCCTGGTGGGACGTAAAAAGGGACTGGGATTGGGGTAAGGGTTGGGGTTAGGGTTGGGGTTGGGGTTAGGGTTAGGTTTAGGTTTAGGGTTGGGGGTAGGGTCAGGATTGCAGTAGGAGCCCCCCTTCCTGTTGGAAGCAGGGGCAAAAGCACGGTCCATCCGTCCGGCACACCTCCCAGCGTCCAGCCCAGGGTTCTGATTGCAGTAGGAGCCCCCCTTCCTGTTGGAAGCAGGGGCAAAAGCACGGTCCATCCGTCCGGAACACCTCCCAGCGTCCAGCCCAGGGTTCTGACGAGCAAAGCGGCGGCGTCGGCCATAGTGGACCGTGGTCCAACCTTGCTACATGGCTGGAATTCGCCTTTGTTATATATGTAATAAACTTGTTTTTATCAAACAAAATTGTTTTTAATATGGTTGTTTTTAATGAAGTAGTTTTTAATAAAATTTCTTTTGTTAGATTTTG
This sequence comes from Syngnathus scovelli, assembly GCF_024217435.2. Taxonomy (NCBI): domain Eukaryota; kingdom Metazoa; phylum Chordata; class Actinopteri; order Syngnathiformes; family Syngnathidae; genus Syngnathus; species Syngnathus scovelli. The sequence continues at coordinate 127,059 of NW_026061581.1, read as the reverse complement.
TTTGGCCAATATATAATGTATGCGTGCCTTGACAACGTTTCGGCCGCTAGGGCCTTCCTCAGGTCTGGCACACAAACAAACAAAAAATAAAATTGATGCTGAAATCTACTGTTTGTAATTGCTGCTGAGTTGTTTTCTCTTTGTTCTCTCTCCACGCACTGAGCGTCTTTTGCGCTGCGCATCCTTTTATAGTCTCTGTTTGGTTAGAGTTTCTAATTTCAAATTTTAGTTTTTGTTTCTGACTTTTTCTTTTTTGGAAATAAAATTGGTTTTAGCCTCAATGAATGTGTTCCAATTACGATTTGATATTGTGAATTATGATTTTGAATATTTCATTGTTTTGTTTTTTGTTTTGTTTTTTATTTTTGTTTTTTAATTTTTTGTTTCTCATTTTTCTTACTACAGGTATATGGATTATTCAGGTAAGTATTTACGTATATATTTTTTTGATTTTTGTCTTTTCTAATTTTTTAGGTGGGCGTGGTCCGGGGACCAGAGGCGTGGTACCAATTTGAGGTAAGTATCCAAGGTAGGTATCTAAGGTAGGTAAGTGAGTCCGAATTGATTTTAATAAATTTGTCCTAATTGTGTTAATTTAGCCTGCTTTGAACACTCTGGACTCTGAAACCAGTGATCCCAGCTCAAGTCTCGGTTGGACCTCAAACCTTTGGTCACATACGGTCATATGCAAAAGTTTCATTCGTATGTAAAATAAATTTCAAGATTTTCCTTTATAAATCATTGGCTGTTCAGATCAGCAATATCAGTTAAACATATCATATAGCGGACAGAGACAAAGATAATTGAAAAGTGAAATGAAGTTCATGGGAGTTACAGATTTGTCAAGAAGAATGGTCCAATATACCTTCAACCAGAATCCACACTCTCATTGGAAGCTTTAGGAAGTATCTCGAGCAGTGGTTCTTAACCTTGTTGGCGGTACCAAACCCCACCAGTTTCATATCAAAGTCAAAGTCAAAGTCAGCTTTATTGTCAATTTCTCCACATGCCAAAGACACACAAAGAAACCAAAATTTCGTTCCCCCCTATCCCACGGTGACAAGACATGGCCCACAACAGACAAACAAGTGAACAAGTATAACAAAAGCGTGCTGAATAAATAATGAATAAATGACAACAAATAAATAAATAAATAAGAGGAGCAAAAAAAAAAAAGGAGCAAGTGCGCGTACAGCAGACATTCCAGAAAATAGCGCAACAGTGCCGCGAGTTCAGGGCCCTAACAGCCTGGAGAAAGAAGCTGTTGGCGAGTCTGGTGGTGCGGGAGCGCAGGCAGAACGTCAAACAAAGAGTGAGCCGGGTGACTCACATCTCTCGCAATCGAGGTTGCCTTGCGGGTGAGATGGGAGGTGTAAATGTCCTTCAGGGAGGGGAGCGAAGCACCAATAATCTTACCAGCCGTATTCACTATGCGCTGCAGGGCCTTCAAGTTCTGTTCAGTGCAGTTACCACCCCAGACAGCGATGAAACTGGTGAGGACGCTCTCAATGGTGCCACGGTAGAATGTAGACACGACTGCCTGAGGAGCACATGCACGCCTGAGCTTCCGCAGGAAGTACAGGCGGCGCTGAGCTTTCTTTTCCAGTGACGAGGTGTTTGCGGACCAGGAGAGGTCCTCACTGATGTGCACCCCCAGGAATTTGGTGCAGCTCACCCTCTCCACCACAGCACCGTCGATGATCAGCGGCAGGTGTGTTGTGTGACCCTTCCGGAAGTCAACAATGATTTACTTGGTCTTATTGACGTTCAGCAGGAGGTTGTTGTCCCTGCACCACGTGGTCAGAAGGTCAACTTCCGACCTGTACCGAGTCTCGTCGCCCTTCGTGATGAGACCCACCAGAGTCGTGTCGTCAGCAAACTTCACTATGCGGTTGTCGCTGTAGGTCGCAGTGCAGTCATGCGTCAGCAGGGTGAAGAGCAATGGACTGAGCACGCAGCCCTGGGGGGCCCCCGTGCTCAGCGTGATGCTGGCGGAGATTTTGTCGCCAACACGCACCACCTGAGGCCTCTGACAGAGGAAGTCCAGTAGCAGTTGCAGAGGGAGGTACTGAGGCCCAGCTCGTCGAGTTTGCAGATGAGTCGCTGCGGCACAATGGTGTTGAAGGCAGAGCTGAAGTCCACAAACAGCAACCTCACATATGAGTCCTTTCTCTCCAGGTGGGTGAGGGCCGAGTGGAGAGCAGAGCAGATGGCATCCTCAGAGGACCGCTTGGCACGGTACGCAAACTGGAAAGGGTCAATGGTGGGGGGAAGAACGGACTTGATGTGCTCCATGACAAGCCGCTCAAAGCACTTCATGATGATGGGCGTCAGTGCCACGGGGCGGTAGTCATTGAAGCAGGACGGTGCAGGTTTCTTCGGCACAGGAACGATGGTGGCAGCCTTGAAACACGAAGGGACGATGGGCTGCTGCAGGGAAACGTGAAAGATGTCCGTGAAGACACCCGACAGCTCCCCAGCGCAGTCCTTCAGCGCTCGACCCGGGATGTTGTCAGGGCCCGCCGCCTTACGGGTATCAATAGCGGCAAGCGCCCTCCTCACACTGTCGGCAGAGAGGCGCAGAGGCTGCTTGTGTGGGGGGGGAGTGGTCTTCAGCGGGCAAGTGCTGTTCTGGGCGTCGAAGCGAGCAAAGAAGCGGTTCAGATCGTTCAGCAGACGGACGTCGCCCTCACAGCTCCTCGGCGCGGGCTTGTAGTCCGTGACGGTCTGAATGCCCCGCCAAAGGCTACGTGCGTCCTTGCTGTCCTTGAAGTGGGTGGAGACCTTGCACGAGAACGCCTTCTTCGCTTCTTTGATGCCTCGGGACAGGTCGGCCCTCGCTGTCCTCAAGCCAGCCTCGTCCCCCGCTCTGAAAGCCTTGTCCCTGGCCCTCAACAGTCTGAGGACAGCCCCCGTCAGCCACGGCTTCCAGTTCGCGCGAGTGACAACGGATTTCGAGCAAGTCACATCATCGATGCACTTCGTGATGTAAGAGGTAACAGAGTCAGTATACTCCTCTATGTCCGTCCAATCGTTGTAGGTGGCTGCCTGCTTAAACAAGTCCCAGTCAGTGGTGTCGAAGCAGTCACGAAGTGCATTGGAGGCACCCTCAGGCCACACCCGAACCCGCCTCCGAACCGGCCTGGATGCCTTTACCAATTGTCTGTATGCGGGCAAAAGCAAAACGGTGAGATGGTCAGAAAGCCCCAGATGGGGGAGGGGGGTGGCTTTGAAAGCTCCCTTTTGCGCCGAGTAGACTAGGTCCAGGAAGCTGTCTCCATAATTCTCGGCATAATTTCTCTGTTTATGTGAACATGTTCACATATGTGCCGGTATGAATTATGCGAACGTATGATTGTTGCACGGAGTATGATATAGGCGGCTATCCGTTGCAAAAAGAGAAAGAACGCTCTGCTTTCACAGAGCATCAACAAATTGAGATATACTCTTATTGTTCCTCTCCACGGAAATGATATACTCTTATTGTTCCTCTCCACAGAAATCTTTAGTAAAAGGCGAAAGATTTATTCGATCTGAAGAGGAACGAGTATCTGAAAATCTGAGTCAAAACGGGCCATCCCACTGCTGGTCTCACTAAATTCACAGGCGGTCTCGCACTCAAATTGCAGCAACATACAAACAATAGAAGTTGATGGATTTACTATACTTACAAGGACTCAAGCAAAATAGAATGTTTAAACGAGTATTTTGTGTTCATTAATGTCTCACTTACTTTAAACATTGTTGGCGCACAGGATTGTAGGTATCTGATCGAACACTGACGGCGCTCGTTCTTTCAATTATATTGGGCGTCTATTTTGATTATTGAAGGTAAAAACAGTTGTATGTCTTGGTACGTGTACTTTTGGTCTGAGAGAACGGGAAATGATCCCATCCCTGTGTTTTATTTGAAAATTTGTAATTTCATAACTTTATTCAACACAAATCAGGAAACAAAATACGATCGTAATTTCTCAAATGGTTTTTCAAACTTCAGAAATGCTCTATGTCTCGCTTGTGTCGCAAATAATTGAGGCTTTTGACGTTGCTGGCATGGTTTGGAGTGTAATTCACCTCCACTGCGTTGGTGGCGTTTGATATTTGACATTTGAAAATATTTCTGTCATTTTACTTTAGAAAGTAAAAGTTGTTCTCTAGAAATCCATACTTGTGATGTATGAGGAAAAACAATCCGGCGAATTCTTAAAAAGACAGACCTACAGCCGACAAAAAGGTTTTGACACGTTCATATCATATGACGAGTCAGGAACGTGGTAATTACATATTATTTTGCATTTACTAATTTGGTGAATACAGTTTAGCGAGCAAATGCACAGTGTTAGAGATTCGCTCACTCCAACTTATTTTGCAAGAACCACACGGGAGACGAGTAAGTCCTTTTAGACACCTGCAGGTGGAGAGTCCATTTGTCGCTGTGCGTACAGCGATGTTCGAATGGAGGTCTGACTCACGGCTCCTGCAAGAGCATTTTTATTAAGAGAAACAGGGTGGGGGTAAGAGTGGACTGAATAGAGAAAGCCCTTGACCACTAGTCAAAACATAGCAAAGGGTGTTTTACGACTTTGTGTAGGATGGGACAAGCTAGGTTATTTATCACAGGTTGCATTCCAACATAAGCATAAAGCTAATCTAGCTACGTTATTTATTACAGGCTGCATTCCAACATAATCATACGATAAGGATAATCTGGAAAACCCTGACACACAGTTCCAGAGTACAGTTAATTACATAATCAAAAGCGTTCAGTGTGTCACAGCATCGCAGACTTCAACTCCATGTGCGTACTACTGCGCTTAATTTTTGTTTTCATCAGAAAGACCAGAGGAGAGCGCGAACACAGTCCCCCACTACCAGAAATAATGCAGTTGAGATTCCCACAGTAGGGGAATTTGCAGAGGTCAGCACAACCAGAGTGTAATGGCTGAGCCTCACTTTGGGTGAACCACCTTCTTGATCATGGTGTCTCCCCTTCCAGGTAGGTATGAACTGTACAAGTTGCCGGGCCGACGTCTTTACCGCACACGCCATCTTCAGTCACGGGCTTAATTGCTAAAAACGTGTGGCACACATACACACTCAGTGGATGAAACAGGATTCGTAGAACTGTTTAAAAAGTACCTTTGGTCATTACAAAACCAAAGCATTATAAATTAAGTAAAACATAGATTAAGAGACACTATCACCATGCTTTGCTTCTTTTTCTACCCTTCATTGCCCCTACCCCCACGCCTTTGTTCACCTCCTTTGTCTTCGTCGCCATCTAGTGGTGATGGCAGCAACCATAACAAACCATAAAAAATAAAGTAAAAATAATATATCGGCAAAAACATGCCTATCATGCATTGCATTGCAAGAAAGCTCAGCGCCGCCTGCCGCTGATCATCGACGGTGCTGTGGTGGAGAGGGTGAGCTGCACCAAGTTCCTGGGGGTGCACATCAGTGAGGACCTCTCCTGGTCCGCAAACACCTCGTCACTGGAAAAGAAAGCTCAGCGCCGCCTGTACTTGCTCAGGCGTGCATGTGCTCCTCAGGCAGTCGTGTCTACATTCTACCGTGGCACCATTGAGAGCGTCCTCACCAGTTGCATCGCTATCTGGGGTGGTAACTGCACTGAACAGAACTTGAAGGCCCTGCAGCGCATAGTGAATACGGCTGGTAAGATTATTGGTGCTTCACTCCCCTCCCTGAAGGACATTTACACCTCCCATCTCACCCGCAAGGCAACCTCGATTGCGAGAGATGTGAGTCACCCGGCTCACTCTTTGTTTGACGTTCTGCCTGCGCTCCCGCACCACCAGACTCGCCAACAGCTTCTTACTCCAGGCTGTTAGGGCCCTGAACTCGCTACCCCCTTCTGCGTAGCGTGCGGCACTGTTGCGCTATTTTCTGGAATGTCTGCTGTACGCGCACTTGCTCCTTTTTTTTTTTTTTTTTGCTCCTCTTTTTTATTTATTTATTTGTTGTTATTTATTCATTATTTATTCAGCACGCTTTTGTTATACTTGTTCACTTGTTTGTCTGTTGTGGGCCATGTCTTGTCACCGTGGGATAGGGGGGAACGAAATTTCGGTTTCTTTGTGTGTCTTTGGCATGTGGAGAAATTGACAATAAAGCTGACTTTGACTTTGACTTTGATATGAAACTGGTGGGGTTTGGTACCGCCAACAAGGTTAAGAACCACTGCTCGAGATACTTCCTAAAGCTTCCAATGAGAGTGTGGATTCTGGTTGAAGGTATATTGGACCATTCTTCTTGACAAATCTGTAACTCCCATGAACTTCATTTCACTTTTCAATTATCTTTGTCTCTGTCCGCTATATGATATGTTTAACTGATATTGCTGATCTGAACAGCCAATGATTTATAAAGGAAAATCTTGAAATTTATTTTACATATGAATGAAACTTTTGCATATGACCTGTCAAACGCACCTCTTGCATTAAGGTGCCCCCGGCTTCCCGGTAACGGGTTTGTTTTAGCCGGGTTCGGAGATTCGTCCGTAATCTAACCACCCGAGTTAAATTAACTCTGTTAGGGTTTTCCAGGTTATCTTTATCGTAGGATTATGTTGGAATGTAAACTATAATGATTAAATCAATCTTGTCTTGCCCTCACAATGCAGAGTAAGATGAAGTGGTTGCTTCCTCTGCTTGATTGACCAGCTGCAGGGGAAGCAATCAAAGTTGTTCTGTTTCCCACAACAGTGTAAAACACCCCCTGCTCTGATCTTATCAGAGGCCGGGGGTACACCAAACCTGTCCACTCTCACCCCCACTCTGTTCCTCCTAATAAATATGCCCTTGCAGGAAGGAGACTTTTAGATTTCATTCCTGTAGCGAGTGATCTCTCCACCTGCAGGTGTCTAAAAGAACTTGCTTGTCTCCCGTGTGGTTCTTGCAAAATAAGTTGGAGTGAGCAAATCTCTAACGTTTTGGTGCCGAAACCCGGGATCCCTCATACCCATCATCTGGCTGACGGAGGACGACGCGCTGTACACCGTCGACGGGCCAGCGTCCATTAGCCGGACCTGGTAAAGAAAGACCTGGGAAGGAAATTCTTCGCTGGGCCAGCATCTTAGGTCTGCCTTCGTCTGACAGAGGTGGATTGACGGGACCCGGCAGTGCAACGAACCAGGGGACAAGTAAGTTAAAGGCCTGAAGTTGTGTGATTGTGTTGTTGTGAAACGCGTATAAAAAAAAAAAAAAAAACACAGGTGCACGTGAGATTCGGCTTTGGTTTGTCCGAGCTATGAGATACGGCTTTGGTTTGTCCGAGCTATGAGATACGGCTTTGGTTTGTCCGAGCTATAAGATTCGGCTTTGGTTTGTCCGAGCTATGAGATTCGGCTTTGGTTTGTCCGAGCTATGAGATTCGGCTTTGGTTTGTCCGAGCTATGAGATACGGCTTTGGTTTGTCCGAGCCATGAGAAAAATACAAAGCGCTGGAGTTTGTGTAATTGAGAGTGTGGCTGGTAGGATAAATTGACTAAATAGCAGTTCTAGCATTGATCCACGGCAATAATACAGGCTAGTAATTTGTTGAAAGGTCAATTTAAACCTGCATTGAGGATCCTCAAAGAAATAAATAAGTAATAATAGTAATAATAATAATAATAATATTTTTGAGACAAAGAGATTGTAAAACCTAAAATTGCTAGAATTAAGATGGGAAATAAAAACGGTAAATCTCTACCTCTTGACGGAGATGAGAAGTACATGGCGAGTAGATTTCTTAATTGTATGCAATATATGCCGAAGTGGAAGAAAAAGTATGGAGTAGAAAGGAAGTTGGGAAATCAAGTGGTAAAGAAATGCAACTTGCTTCTAGAAGATAAATAAATAGAATAAGAATGTGCTGTCCTCGTGTGCATGGGAGGGACCAGCTCATGATCGACCACAGGAAATGGCCAGCCTGTGACGAATCATTGGTGCTGGGAACTACCTTTTGCGTGCGAGAGCTCTGCATGTGTGTGTGTATATGTTAAAATGATGAACATTGGCTAAAGTTTTAGTATAAAAAAAAATTTGCTAGACTGTGGTCTATCCAATTTGCACCGCAGAACAGAAATTATTTTGAAAGATAAAAATGAGAGGAAAAAGAGAGAAATCTGTTTGCAAGCAGAAACTAATCCACACTAGTGCATGTTAAGTGTCGAGCCCACATGAGAAATTCGAAGAAAATAAAAATGACAGAACATGCTTTCAGGAATTGGAAGAAGCTAAATTGTGAATTTAAGATTTTGCAATGCTACATTTAATAGGAATAATTGATTGGTTGTGTTATAAGATTATACAAAATTCTAAATGCAAGCTAAATCTGAGAGATTGAGTTCTTCAAATTTAAAAACAAAGAAAAAATTCAGATTAATTTGCCAATTGTTTGTTTTAGTTAATTTTTTTTGAATTGGTGGATTGTTCTACCAGGAAACCTGAGTTAAAAATGATATATGAATGTTGTGTGGTGAGCTTGGATGAATTGGGACCAATGTGATAGAAAGACTCCTTTTTGGAGACTGTGTGTGAGATGCAAATGAACATTGATGAATGATAGACTGAATGAAAAGAAATTACAGGTTGAATGGTTGAAGTCGTTGGCGACTACTATGGAAAATTAGTAGAGCGACTTTGATGAAAGAGTGATTTTGAGCAGGTTGAATGTTAGAAAGAAACACGTAGCTTTTGGATTGATAATTAACTACAGAAAAAAAAACTGGAGAACCAGTAACACATGTAGAAGATGTGTGAACTGGGAAATTGAGAAGCGTTTTGGACAGAAAGTCAAATTAAATGATGATGGAATCGTATGTAGTAAAGAACGCATTCTCCCAAAAAGATTGTCAAGGTGTGAGGTATGGGCGTTGCCAAGCCTCAAAAGGAGGGAGTGAGTAGGACAGATAGTGGAAGATAGTAATAATACAACACTTTATGACAATGAATTTTCGAATACATTTGGTGTTATACTGTGGTATTTTTTTTTATTCTGGTGTAGATAGGTTAGCAACACGAGAGATTTAGAGGTTCAAAAGAAAGACAGTCAAAAGAAAACATTTTTGATTTGGACAATTGCAGGCTAACAGGAACATAAGAACGATAAGAACTACGAGAGTTGCAAACAACAGATGAAGAGCAGTCCTTGGCAGATTATATGATCAGGACGCTCAAACTGTGTCAAAGACAAATTTACTGCCGCCTGATCTTTCCTCCTCACAGGTCGACAACCCCATCAATCCAGGAGACTGGGTCTACATCAAGGTCATCAAAAGAAAGAACTGGGCCAGCCCGCGGTGGGAGGGACCGTTCCAAGTTTTGCTTGCTACTCCCACGGCGGTAAAAAATTCTCAACGGCCCAGCTGGATTCACCACAGCCACTGCAAGTTGCAGAGAGTGCTGGACCCCTAATTCGGAGTGGTGGGGAAGGCTGACTACAAAGGGGCCCCATCGTTTAGGGTGAGGCGTCTCAATGTTGGTGAAGAATTCATCGATCCCCACTCCGCTAGGCGAGGGGATGTCCCGGTGTCTCTGCCATCCTAGTAGCAACGGGGCTCCATATGCCAGATGGATCCTCTGCTGCGTTGTGGTTGGAGCGTGCTATGGTCTATTGACTCATCTGAACAGACCAAATGACAATGTTGCCCGTGGTAAACGATGGTCACATGATGAGAACTTTGAAGACTGGTCATGGGACCCCAGAAACCCATACGAAACCAACACTTGGTACCGGTATGTCAGGTTCACTGTGAGAGCTCACACACGGGAGGCGTGCTATGTGTGTTCGAAACTCCCCCCTTCCTCCACGCAAGTTCGCTTGGAGGCCAGAGCAATGAATGTCACTGAAGCAAAATGTATGGCATCCATGGGAGGAGTTGGATATCAGCACCGTGCCGTCACAGTCAAAGATGCCGACCCTTACCGCCCTGGACTTGCTGACGGTGCCTGTGATCAGCTGTTCTGGACAAATCTCAATGTGACTGTTAAAGGACGGACAATACCACAAGTGGCTTACACAGAGAGACCAGCTGGAGTGAATTACACATGTTACATCCAAGGTAACAAGACCCACGTCTGCATTAACGACGACTGCCCTCCAGGAGGAAACTGGATGGGAGCTTTGGACATCACCGATGAGTGTCAAGATAAGAGAGCCATTTCAGGTGGTGAGGGCTCTCCAACCAACATGGCTACACCATCGAACGGAACATACTTCATACAGAATGGCTGGTGGCTTTGTGGTCACAAGGTTTATCCGATGCTGCCCGCCAACTGGACAGGAGTGTGTGCACCAGTGTGGGTGACAGACCACACCTACAGGATACGACATCATCTGCTGACAGGAGCACACAACTCATCTGGACGTCGACGCAGAGCAGTTGCAATCTTTGACCCTCATGACCCTGTCTGGGGTGCGAACGTTCCAGAGGACCATAAAGTGTGGTCTGCCAGAGACAAAGTTGTCCTTGCGCTCTTCCCTCAGATTGGGGTTGGGAAACTATCGCTCTTCATCGAGACACTGAACTATCGTTTTCAATCCTTTGTGAATCTCTCGCTGCAAGTCAACGATGGACAAAATAGAGAGATTCAGGCTATTAGACTGAAGGTCTTGCAAAACAGGATGGTTCTGGACTTGTTGACGGCAGCACAAGGTGGTGTGTGCCACATCATTGGGACTTCCTGTTGCACATACATACCAGGAGAAAATGACACCCACATAAACGACGCCATGAATTCGCTGAAGAACTTACAGCAGGCCATGTCTAAAGACAAGGTCCCACATCAGTTTGATTTCTTTTCATGGCTATTCTCTGGCAACTGGTGGCAACTGCTGTTGAAATTGCTGTCTTCTGTGCTTGTTGTGCTGGTGGTGCTGTGCTCGTTTACGACCTGCGTTATCCCATGTTTGAAGTCTGCTGTGTCGAAGTTTGTGTCCTCTACTGTAGCCCAAGTTCATATACAACTTCTTAGAGATGACGGATGTGATGACGATAATGACACGTGGATTGCGTAGATGCTGCTCTGTTGGGCATGTTTTACAGAAACTTGATGATTTAACCATCGAAAATGCTTCGCAAGTGATGGATACAATGATGTACTGTTTCTGTGTTTTTATTTTTATTTTTTATTGATAGCATTCTGGTCGCCTGTGGCACAGGGGCCGTGTAAGAATTTTCCTGCTAATAACATCTGGCCAGCAGGTTTTTCGCTTACACAATAAGTTTGATCTGGGGTATTGAGGTAATGCCTCATCTTCACTGGAAAGTGTTGCTATCATTGTTTGTTGTTTTTATTTTTACTATTCTTCTTTCTTCATTATACATATATATATATATGTTTTTTCTTGTCTTTGTTGTTTGGGGTGACATAATCATATGATAAAACAGGAGGGAGATGTTAGGGTTTTCCAGGTTATCTTTATCGTAGGATTATGTTGGAATGTAAACTATAATGATTAAATCAATCTTGTCTTGCCCTCACAATGCAGAGTAAGATGAAGTGGTTGCTTCCTCTGCTTGATTGACCAGCTGCAGGGGAAGCAATCAAAGTTGTTCTGTTTCCCACAACAGTGTAAAACACCCCCTGCTCTGATCTTATCAGAGGCCGGGGGTACACCAAACCTGTCCACTCTCACCCCCACTCTGTTCCTCCTAATAAATATGCCCTTGCAGGAAGGAGACTTTTAGATTTCATTCCTGTAGCGAGTGATCTCTCCACCTGCAGGTGTCTAAAAGAACTTGCTTGTCTCCCGTGTGGTTCTTGCAAAATAAGTTGGAGTGAGCAAATCTCTAACAAACTCCACCGGAATCAATCTAATTTCTGTACGACGCCAATCCCTCTCAAGTCACCCGAAGCTCGAGCCGAGTAACTCAATTCGAGGCAAGACTTCGAAGTGACCGTATCGTATTGATGGCTCCCCGCTAGTGTTTGAAGTTCTTATTTTGTTACGGATATTTTTTAGATGTCTTTGTTAAGACCTCAGGGATTTGTTTGTATAGCGCACCCAAGCACTAGTTTTGCCGAAGTAAATGTTGATATGGGTCCGTACCACTTGGTCGCTCATGCAGCGAACCGACCAACTTTTTCATTCGAAAGAGAATCGAATTAATAAAAGTGTGACAATAATAGCATTTAAGAAGAAAATTAATGCACTTTATATCATTAATTCTAACTTCCTATACGTAGATCTAGCACTTAACCGTCGGAGTTCTTCACCCCACTTGATTGCTTTAAAAAAAAATAGCGACTTTCTTAAACCGAATAAAAATGTCGTGCTCTATTTAGATTTACCCAATAATTAATTTGGAAGGCAAGTCTATTTTCTGATCGTGTCCCATTTAACTTTTGACGCGGCCCGACAAATTTAGGAACTGGGCCGCGCCCGACGGACAGTTAAAATACTTTTATCCTCCACCAACTCCAATGATTTATTTTAACCGTCGTCGTTATGTTATTTAAAAAAAAAATGAATTTTCAACCGAATTTACTTTTAACGAAATCCACTCTTCCGTTAAATATTTACGAAAGTTATTTAATCCTCTAACTTGCTCGGAGTTACTTTTTACGCGGCCCGTCAAAAAAGGGGAAGCGGGCCTGAGCCTTTCAAATAGTTAAATAACTTTCCGTTCTACACAAAACCAATAATCTGATTTAAACATCCATCCATCCATCCATTTTCTGAACCGCTTAGTCCCCACGGGGGTCGCGGGCGTGCTGGAGCCTATCCCAGCCGTCATCGGGCAGTAGGCGGGGGACACCCTGAACTGGTTGCCAGCCAATCGCAGGGCACACAGAGACAGACAACCAATCGCACTCACACTCACACCTAGGGACAATTTGGAGTCTTCAATCGGCCTACCAAGCATGTTTTTGGAATGTGGGAGGAAACTGGAGTGCCCGGAGAAAACCCACGCGGGCCCGGGGAGAACATGCAAACTCCACACAGGGAGGGCCGGAGGTGGAATCGAACCCGCACCCTCCTAACTGTGAGGCGGACGTGCTACCCAGTGCGCCACCGAGCCGCCCCTGATTTAAACACTTCCTTTAATTTATTCAGACGAAACAACTTTCGAACGGATCGAAATTCACTCGTGGCTCAGATAACTACGGAAGTTATTTAAGTCTCTAACTTGTTCGGAGTTCCTTTTTACGCGGCCCGTCAAAAAGGGGAAGCGGGCCTGAGCCTTCGGTTGCATATTCAGTACAAATCCGCGCACAACGAAGTAAGTAATATACAAAACACATTTATTGTAGAAACATGGAATAGAATTACAAATCTCAATTACTCCAGAAACTGAACAATTTCACTCACTGTATCAGTGAACGTGTTAATAAAATCATTCAATCCCAGAACAATTCGATTGCAAAACACAGTTCATAAAAAAGGGAAGAGGTAAATACCAGCTGCGTGCTATTTTTGGTGGAAGCAAAGTCGAGTGATCAGTTCGATCTTGCTTCTAAAATCCAAATTAGAGAAACAGGCTGGCCACGAGGAAGCCGGCGGCCCGATGACTATTCCCCCCTCTCGCTAAAATACATAAAAACGGTCATCTTCACCTATTTCTCCTATAAAGTTGTCCAGTCCAATTTTTGGGAGTAAATCCACGTTAATTTCAGTCCAGCGATCCTGCGTCTCACACAAAGATCTTTGGGACTTTTGGAAAAAAAATCTTGAAACTCCTCCGGGCCTCTTCACGTATGAGCGCTCTTTTGGGGGGAAAAAGCCCTGAAGCTGCTCCTGCAGGACCTTTTATAGACCTCTCCGTCCCCCCCCTCCCCTTTCTTTTCTCCTGTACTTTCCCTATAGGGTAAGACTGCCCAGTTTTCCAACGCCTATAGAAGGGACTGGCCAGCTTTCTCACGCCTATAGAGGGAACTGGGCAGTTTTCCCACGCCCATAGAGGGAACTGGCCAGTTTCCCCACGCTTGGTTATCTGTGGCCTTCAGCAGCTGTTTCCGCCCTGACCACGCAGTACTTTCCACCAAATGCACAGCTAGTGGTAAAACCTTTCACTTCCCCTTTTCTTCTCTTTCTGTTACATGAAAATAACTTTTTAAAGTTACGCTTCAATTAACTCTGAAATAAAAATCCAAACCCTTGACCTACTTTTCTAAACAATTTATGTCACGCCACTATTCTCATAGTGGCGGGTCTCTTGATCGAATTGACAAATAATATTGCTTAAAGCGGTTACAGAATACATTTTTAGCCAAGCAAAGAAATCAAAAATAAAAATCACATTTGTGCTTCTCCAAACAATTTATGTCACGCCACTATTCTCATAGTGACGGGTCTCTTGATCGAATTGACAAATAATATTGCTTGAAGCGGTTACAGAATACTTTTTTAGCCAAGCAAAGAAATCAAAAATAAAAATCACATTTGTGCTTCCATGCGTGACTCACACTCTGACACCGTGCTACTCTTTTATTTCTATTTTACCATGTTTAGCTTATTGGCTCCTCTTTTGGTCTCACGTTTTGGTCTGGCGCCATCTTTTGGACAAATTTGGAATTTCAGCTCTGCCAATTTATTCCTGTGAACAATCCATATTCTACCATTTGCACCATCTCTACTCCCATGTTACATGACAGACCGTATGTGACCAAAGGTTTGAGGTCCAACCGAGACTTGAGCTGGGATCACTGGTTTCAGAGTCCAGAGTGTTCAAAGCAGGCTCAATTAACACAATTAGGACAAATTTATTAAAATCAATTCGGACTCACTTACCTTAGATACCTACCTTAGATACCTACCTTGGATACTTACCTCAAATTGGTACCACGCCTCTGGTCCCCGGACCACGCCCACCTAAAAAATTAGAAAAGACAAAAATCAAAAAAATATATACGTAAATACTTACCTGAATAATCCACATACCTGTAGTAAGAAAAATGAGAAACAAAAAAATAAAAAACAAAAATAAAAAACAAAACAAAAAACAAAACAATGAAATATTCAAAATCATAATTCACAATATCAAATCGTAATTGGAACACATTCATTGAGGCTAAAACCAATTTTATTTCCAAAAAAGAAAAAGTCAGAAACAAAAACTAAAATTTGAAATTAGAAACTCTAACCAAACAGAGACTATAAAAGGACGCGCAGCGCAAAAGACACTCAGTGCGTGGAGAGAGAACAAAGAGAAAACAACTCAGCAGCAATTACAAACAGTAGATTTCAGCATCAATTTTATTTTTTGTTTGTTTGTGTGCCAGACCTGAGGAAGGCCCTAGAGGCCGAAACGTTGTCAAGGCACACATACATTATATATTGGCCAAACAAAATCTAACAAAAGAAATTTTATTAAAAACTACTTCATTAAAAACAACCATATTAAAAACAATTTTGTTTGATAAAAACAAGTGTATTACATATATAACAAAGGCGAATTCCAGCCATGTAGCAAGGTTGGACCACGGTCCACTATGGCCGACGCCGTCGCTTTGCTCGTCAGAACCCTGGGCTGGACGCTGGGAGGTGTGCCGGACGGATGGACCGTGCTTTTGCCCCTGCTTCCAACAGGAAGGGGGGCTCCTACTGCAATCAGAACCCTGGGCTGGACGCTGGGAGGTGTGCCGGACGGATGGACCGTGCTTTTGCCCCTGCTTCCAACAGGAAGGGGGGCTCCTACTGCAATCCTGACCCTACCCCCAACCCTAAACCTAACCCTAACCCCAACCCCAACCCTAACCCCAACCCTTACCCCAATCCCAGTCCCTTTTTACGTCCCACCAGGAACAGAACTTCCAACAAGTAGGACAATTAACATAATTAGGACAAATTGGTTTTACTTTATTCAGACCCACTTACATCTAATACCTACCTGGATACTTACCTCCAATTGGAACCACGCGTCTGGTCCCCGGACCACGCCCACCTGAAAAAAGCAGAAAAAAATTGACAAAACGGAATAAAACAAAAATATAAACAAAAGTCACCAAATGTTCTCAATAATATAATTACAAATTTGCAAAAACCCAATATATAATCCACCTACCTATGTACTACTTACCTGTAGTTTGGACCGCAATCCGAGATCCTAGACCACGTCTATTTGAAAAACAAAAAACATCAAAAAACATGAAAAAAAACAATTAAAAAACATTAAAAAACAAAATTAGTATGTTTACATTTCTATAATACCAATTCCAAGTTGACCAAATTATAATTATTTTGTTCAAACCTAATATGAAGGCTAGTTTAATTATGAAAATTAATTGAAAAATGAAAATATAAGCTAAAACACGTTACATTTCTAAAACGAAATTTCGAAAAACAAAAAAGATTTAAAACTTCAACCGAGCTGAGGGTATAAAAGGAATCCGCAAGGCAAAGGGCCTTTAGTGCGAATTTGGACTGCAAGCAAGACACATTGTTGCACCTTACAAAACAAAAATAGTTTTTCATATAATACCTGATGTCAGGTGTGCCAGACCTGATGAAGGCTTTAGATAGCCGAAACGTTGTCAGGGCACGCATTGCATATTGGCCAGAATAAATCAAAAAAGAAACTTTATTTAAAAAAAAAATAACTTTATTAAATATATGACAAAGGCAAATTCTGGATCCACAGCCATGGATCAGGGTTGGACGACGGTCCACTATGGCCGACGCCACCGCGTTGCCCGCCGGAACCGTGAGCTGGGGGCTGATTGGAATCCCGGATGGATGGACCGTGCTTTTGCCTTTCCCTCCTCTAGGAGGGGGGGCTCCCACCGTAACCCTAACCCTAACCCTAACCCTAACCTGACCCCATTTCCCGATAAGACAAAAACGTCAACCTGCAAGTTAAAATTTGAAAATAAACGAGTCAAAATTTGAACGTAAACACAAATTTGAACAATAATTGCAAATAAGCACTATTTGAGACCAAAAGCAGTTAAAAGTAAATACTTACCTCAAATAAAACCACAATACTCACCCAAAACAAAAAAAATGTGCATACCTATCAAATTTGAATGTAAACAATTGCAAATAAGCATTATTTGGGACAAAAAAGCAAAAAAAGCAGTTAAAAGTAAATACTTACCTTAATTAAAACCATAATACTTACCCAAAACAAAAATATACTTACCTATTACGGAGATCACAAATCCACGCCCAATCGGTGCCTGCAAGAAAACAAGTTACTATGCTAAAGAAACAAGCGCAAATCGCTGGCTCCGCCCACTTGGAGGAGTGTATATAAGCACCGTTCGGAGCAGGAGCTCTCAGTCTCGATGCGGCCGTGGAGGAGGAAGCAGCTCCCCATGTGATGAAACTAAACTAAATTTAGATGCAATTCCTGTGTGCCAGACCTGAAGAAGGCACAAAAGATGCCGAAACGTTGTCGATGGCCACACAGATGAACAAAATCTAGCGCAAAATGACGCCGGTACAAAACCAATTGGAAACAAATAGTAATTTACCCACGCTCTACCCAGATAGGAGAGCGCATGGATGCCGCACAGAGCAAGATGCTCTCGCTCCACCCAGATAGGGGAGTCGATGAATTAGGTGCGAGGTACGAATATTTAGTTGAACGCAAGCGCAGCTGTCAATCTTACATGCCAAATCGAGACTCACTTATTAATTATATAACAAAGGCGACCGGATAGGTAAAGTGCAATCAAAAACAATCATACAATAAGCACAAACACATGTTCAAGGTCAAAAACGATCTTTATTAAGCCCTAATTAGTCCTGGCGAGCATGGCGGGTGCGGCCGCAACGGGCAGGATGCTCTGGAGCTGGTTGTGGGGTGCGGGCCAGGATGGTAGGACCGTGCCTTTGTTCCTCTCCTTCGGGGGAGGAACTCTTTACCTAATCCTAACTCGCCTGTGCCACCTCCAGTGCGCCCCCCCACGTTTCCGGTTTCCATCGAGCTCCTGTTACGTCTGTGTGCTGTCCCCTAAACTGGTCCTATCCCAGCCCTAATCCTAACCTATCCCCCATCCTAACCTAACCCCTAACCCTAACCCTAACCCTAACCCTAACCCTAACCTGACCCCATTTCCCGATAAGACAAAAACGTCAACCTGCAAGTTAAAATTTGAAAATAAACAAGTCAAAATTTGAACGTAAACACAAATTTGAACAATAATTGCAAATAAGCACTATTTGAGACCAAAAGGCAGTTAAAAGTAAATACTTACTTCAAATAAAATCACAATACTCACCCAAAACAAAAAAATGTGCATACCTATCAAATTTGAATGTAAACAATTGCAAATAAGCATTATTTGGGACAAAAAAAAGCAAAACAAGCAGTTAAAAGTAAATACTTACCCAAAACAAAAATATACTTACCTAATCCGGAGATCACAAATCCACGCCCAATCGGTGCCTGCAAGAAAACAAGTTACTATGCTAAAGAAACAAGCGCAAATCGCTGGCTCCGCCCACTTGGAGGAGTGTATATAAGCACCGTTCGGAGCAGGAGCTCTCAGTCTCGATGCGGCCGTGGAGGAGGAAGCAGCTCCCCATGTGATGAAACTAAACTAAATTTAGATGCAATTCCTGTGTGCCAGACCTGAAGAAGGCACAAAAGATGCCGAAACGTTGTCGATGGCCACACAGATGAACAAAATTTAGCGCAAAATGACGCCGGTACAAAACCAATTGGAAACAAATAGTAATTTACCCACGCTCTACCCAGATAGGAGAGCGCATGGATGCCGCACAGAGCAAGATGCTCTCGCTCCACCCAGATAGGGGAGTCGATGAATTAGGTGCGAGGTACGAATATTTAGTTGAACGCAAGCGCAGCTGTCAATCTTACATGCCAAATCGAGACTCACTTGTTAATTATATAACAAAGGCGACCGGATAGGTAAAGTGCAATCAAAAACAAGCATACAATAAGCACAAACACGTGTTCAAGGTCAAAAACGATCTTTATTAAGCCCTAAATAGTCCTGGCCAGCATGGCGGGTGCGGCCGCAACGGGCAGGATTCTCTGGAGCTGGTTGTGGGGTGCGGGCCAGGATGGTAGGACCGTGCCTTTGTTCCTCTCCTTCGGGGGAGGAACTCTTTACCTAATACTCACTTATTAATTATATAACAAAGGCGACCGGATAGGTAAAGTGCAATCAAAAACAAGCATACAATAAGCACAAACACGTGTTCAAGGTCAAAAACGATCTTTATTAAGCCCTAATTAGTCCTGACCAGCATGGCGGGTGCGGCCGCAACGGGCAGGATGCTCTGGAGCTGGTTGTGGGGTGCGGGCCAGGATGGTAGGACCGTGCCTTTGTTCCTCTCCTTCGGGGGAGGAACTCTTTACCTAACCCTAACCCCTAACCCTAACCCCTAACCCTAAACCCTAACCCTAACCCAAACCCAAACCCTAACCCTAACCGTTGTCCTCTTCTGCTAGGGAGGGACATCAGTTCCCCGTCCCTGGTAGGGGTTGGACTTCACAATCCAATCCTAACCCTAACCCTAACCGTTGTCCTCTTCTGTTAGGGAGGGACATCAGTTCCCCGTCCCTGGTAGGGGTTGGACTTCACAATCCAATCCTAACCCTAGCCCTAACCCCTAACCCTAACCCCTAACCCTAACCCCTAAACCCTAACCCTAACCCTAACCCGGCTCCCGCGGCACCTCCGCCTCCGCGGACGGTGGGGGGTGGGCCTGCCTACACAGTTAAGAAGTTGCTGGACGTGCGCCGGAAGGGCCGAGGCTGGCAATTCCTGGTGGACTGGGAGGGTTACGGGCCAGAGGAGCGGCAATGGGTGCCGCGTAGCTATATCCTGGATCCCGGGCTATTGGATGACTTTTATGCGGCTCACCCCGATGCTCCGGGTCCGTCTGGGATCCGGCCCTAGGGGGGGGGGTTATGTTATGCTGTCATGTGTCGTCCGGATCACTTCCTGTTTTATTGTGTGATTTTCCTCTCGTTCCAGTCAGTGTGTCCTTCCCCTGTGCGTCCGGTCACGTGAAGCCCTGATTCCAAGTGTGTGCACCTGCGTCAATGACCAACTGTCTTCACCTGTGTTCCCCTCCTGTGTCCATATAACCCGCGTCTTTCCCCGTATCCAGTGCCAGTGCGTCTTGCCTTGTCAGAACACTAGCGATCACGAAACCCTCGAGTTCCACGTAGAAGCCTTGTTTGAGCAAACTTGATCACCGATGTTAACTTGGTTACATCGCTACCTTGTTTTTGTATTTCCCTCGGTTCGAGGCGCTTTGATTTCCCCTTTTTCTCCCTCGGTTCGAGGCGCCTTGGTTTTCCTTTTTTTCCCTCCTAGTGAGGTGTTTTTTGTTCGACTGTCAGTGGAGACAATAAAAGCCTTTTTGGACATTGAACTCTCTGCATTCGAGTCCTCTCCCTGCTCTGCGCCTGACATGGTGCCCCCCAAAATAAAAAGATGTCGGCATAACGGGTTTTTTCAACCTTGTATTCAAACACAAACACATTTGGTATATTAACACCATCAACTACAAGCCAACAAACACAAAATTAAAACATCAATGTTAGCATAACGTGTGTCGGCTGGCAATGGCATAGCAGTAATGCTGTCTGTCACTCACTCACTCACTCACTCACTCACTCACTCACTCACTCACTCACTCACTCGTGAAGACCAATCAGCAGCGCCAGCGAGTGTTAGATGGAGGAGGGACTTTACGAGTCAGTGACGTAACTTCCCGTTCACGAACGAGCCGGGGATTGCATTTCCCATTCACCAAAGAACGAATCTGCGAGTGAACGAATCAGTGAGTGATTTGCATTTCCAGTTCATCGCGAGAGCGGATCAGTGAGGGAACGAATCCTGACTTTCCCGTTCGCGAACGGGTCAATGAGTGAACTGCCTTCCTGTGCATCAACGGATCAGTCGGTGAACGTGTAATTAGTAATTAATTAGTCAGTCAAAAATACATGTTTGTTTTGCGTTTCAATTCATCATCATCGGCGGTCACTCGGGACGAGTATGACTGTCTTCTTCTCTGGGTCATCTACTTGTGGGTCCGCAGGTGGGCGTAGAGGCCGATCCGGGATCCACATATTTTTCTGCACTGTGGCCAGGGGAAAGTCGTGGTGGGTTGTGGTCGTGCTGGAGCCTGTTTTTGTCTTTCCTTACGGCGTTGTGGTTTGGTTTCTGCGACACGGCGGAGTTCCTTTTCGTGATGTGCTGCACCTTCTTGCACCGCTGCCCTCCAGCAGTTCCTGTTCAAGGTGATGCGCTCCCAGTCCTGAGATGTTATTTGGAATTTCTTGAGATTGGACTTGAGGTTGTCCTTGAAACGTTTCTTTTGCCCGCCCGGGGCTCGCGGACCTCTCTTCAGCTGGGAGTATAACATCTGTTTGGGGAGGCGGGTGTCAGCCATGCGGATGAGATGTCCTGTCCATCGGAGTTGGTGCTGCATTATTAAGGTGGTGATGCTCGGTATCCTGGCTTCCTCCAGAACGCTGATGTTTGTGTGTCTGTCCTCCCATTTGATCCTGAGTATTTTCCTCAAGGTTCTCTGGTGTTGTTGTTCAAGAGCTCTTAGTAGGTGCCTGCTGTAGGTTGTCCATGATTCTGCCCCATAAAGTAAGGTGGGGAGAACCACAGCTTTGTAAACCAGGAGCTTGGTGTCAACCCGGAGGTCTCTGTCTTTAAAGACTCTTTTCCGGAGTCTGGCATGCGCTCCACTGGCACAGCTCAGGCAATGCTTGACCTCAGAGTCAATGTCCGCTTTGGAGGAGAGAAGGCTGCCGAGGTAGGGGAAGTGGTGAACATATTCAAGTGCAATGTTATCCACATTTGTGATGGGCGGAGTAGATGGCTGGTTGGGTGGGGGTTGATGTAGCACCTAGGTCTTCTTGATGTTCACGGTCAGACCCAGGGCTCTGTATGCCTTAGCAAAGGAGTTCAGGATGCCCTGGAGGTCTTCTGCAGAGTGTGCTGCAATGGCATTATCGTCTGCATACTGGAGCTCCATGACCGTGGTGGTTCTGATCTTGGTTTTGGCTTTGAACCTGTTAGGGTTGAAGAGCCTGCCATCAGTTCTGTACCAAATCGGGATTCCGTGTGGTAGTTCTTCATCGATGAGGTGGAGTATGGCGGCAATGAAGACAGAGAACAGGGTGGGTGCAACGATGCATCCCTGTTTGACCCCTGTCTCTCCAGTGAAAGGCTCAGACAAGGAGCTGTTGTTGAGCACTGTGGCTGCCATTCCGTCATGTAATAATTGCAGTATTCTGACGTATTTATCCGGGCAACCATACCTCAGAAGGATGCTCCATAGGGCCTGGCGATCCACCGTGTCAAAGGCCTTTGTCAGGTCTATGAAAGTCATGAACAAAGGCTGTTTATGGTCACGGCATTTCTCCTGGAGTTGGCGTGCTGTAAAAATCATGTCTGCAGTGCCTCTAGATGGGCGAAAACCGCACTGTGCTTCTGGGAGAACTTCCTCAGACAGTGGCAGTAGGCGATTGGCAAGAGCACGAGCAAGTACTTTGCCAACTGCTGAAAGGAGCGAGATGCCCATATAGTTTCCGCAATCCGCTTTGTCCCCTTTCTTGAAAATGGTCACTATCAGAGCATCCCTGTGCTCCGAGGGGAGTTTCCCAGACCTTCAGAAAGAGGGAATGGAGGTAGAGCTGGAGCTCTGGTCCACCTTCCTTTAGGACCTCAGCTGGGATCCCATCTGGCTCAGAGGCCTTGTTGTTCTTCAGGCTCCTGATGGCATCTTGGACCTCTGCTGAAGTGGGAGGTTCACCCATGTCTTCCCTGATGGGACTCTAAGGGATGTGACTGAGGAAATCTGACTGAGTTGTGCTGTCACGGTTGAGGAGTTCCTGAAAGTGCTCTCTCCACCGGTTGTTTATGGACTCATTGTCCTTCAACAGCTCCTGCCCGTCTTTAGAGCGCAGGGGGTTTTGGCCGCGATGGCTTGGACCGTAGACAGCCTTGGTAGCATTGAAAAAGCCCCTGGTGTCACCAGAGTCTGCCAAACTCTGGATTTCCAGTGCCCTTTCTGTCTACCAGGAGTTTTTAATCTGTCTCACCCGGCTCTGGACGTCAGCCTTGGCTCTGGAGTGAGCCTGTCTCTTTGCTGTGCAGGTGATGTCATTTTGCCAGACACGAAATGTTTCCCTTTTCTTGGAGATGAGCTGTTCTATCTCTGTGTTGTTCTCATCAAACCAGTCCTGATGCTTTCTGGCCTTGTACCCGAGAGTGGCACTGCAGGTGTCGAGGATGGAAGACTTGAGCAGGCTCCAGTGTTCTTCAATGTCCTCAGGGTATTCCTGATTGGGGCTTTCTCCAAGAGAGGCCTGAGACAGCTGCAGGGCGGCAGTTTTATTCAGGGTCTCAAGGTTTGCCGGCTCAGCTTCTTTTGCAGTCTCCTCTTCCTCTTGAGTCTGATGGACATTGTGGATCGTATCAGGCGGTGATCTGTCCAGCAGGCCTCTGAATCCATCATGGCTTTTGTGATGCTCACGTCGCGCTGATCCCTGGCTCTGACAATGACATCTCTCAATATAATAATCTTGTCCTCCTTGGGGATTTTTGACAATACCTCATCCAGACAGGCATTTTTTTTCCTCATCAGAAACGAGGGTAGGTGCATAAGCACTAAGAACTGTTGCCGTCTGGTTGTTTGCCAGCACCAGACGGAGGGTCATCAAGCGCTCACAGGGAGTTCAGAGAGGTGACTGATCAGTTGGTTCTTGATGGCAAAACCAACCCCATGGATCCTAGGCTCATCTGTGGCCGTTCCTTTCCAGAAGAAAGTGTATCCACCCTTTTCCTCCTTCAGATGACCTTCCTCTGCCCGTTGGGTTTCTGAAAGAGCAGCTATGTCAATCCGGCATCTTCTCAGTTCCCTGGCAATGATGGTGGTTCTCCTCTCCAGCCTATCACTGGTTACACTGTCCATTCGAGTGCTCACATTCCATGCTCCAAAATTCATGTTTGTGTTTTCGACCGCATATTGGTGATCCCTCTGAACGCGGTAATCCAGTCGGGAGGTTTGAGGCAGGCTATGTTTAGGGCACCTTTTCTAGCCCCTTCCCCATCAGGGGTGAGCAGAGTGGATCCTAAAAAGGGCTGCTCAGTCGTGGATGCAGCTACCAAAGAGCTCTTTCTGCCTCGGTCCAAGAGCCCAACAATCATCTAACATCCACCGCCTGATGTGCCAGCTTCGGACTAGGGGCTTCCAGGCTTCACAATCCTGCCCCCGTTGCTACTTACTGGTCGCCACAGGACTTTAATCCGGGATGTAAGGTGGATTCCCTGAAAAAGATGCCTGTGCGTGACTTTGTTTAAAGTGGGGAGACTGACAGACAGTCACCACACTGTCCTTGACAGATCGGGGTCAGAATCCAGTGGCAAGGAGACCAAGACGACTGGTGACCCTTTTCTGCTGCAGCCTTCATCCGCCTTCCCAGCCGTTGTGACGCCACCAAGGTGCCAGTTACCGTGTGTGGCTACGAGGAGGCGTGTGCAAGTCTTGGCAATGGAGAGGCTGTGTACCGGCTGAGGAGGCTTATACACTCGGCTCCTCTTGTCACCCCCGGAAACAGAGGGCTAGCCGGTGGCGGTAGCTGAAAGTAGAAAAGTAGCAAGCCGAGGCAGCATGCACAAACTACAGGCACTACTACTCCAATACTACTGCACTGACGCATCACATGCCCTGTGTGTTGATGGAACACACACACAGACACACAGCTTTTGGGTATGACTATTTGCACCTATCGTCTACCGTGTGCATCTGCCGCAATCTAACAAAATGGATGCGCCACACCCATGATGCATGCACTTTGCGTTACGGAGTAAGGACATTTCTGGAAAGAAACACGATGCGTAATTCATTTATTTCAGACGACACATAAACGGATAAAAACAACTTTTAAAGTGTTCTTTTATCAAAATCTTTGATTTCGGTTGGCCCCCAAAAAAAATGCACAGGCGCCATTATGAAATGTGCTTCCAAAATTATTTACCAGATGACATTATAACTGTAAGCACTGATATGTACTGACCAAGTAAAATCAGTAATATTGAATCATTGCCCAGTGTTAATTTGTAGCAGTCATGATATGCTACACACTCACAGAGGGCAACAGTTAGTACATTTTTTTTAAACTTTGGTGTGGATGAACGGGGCCTTTTGCTCCACACCAAACCCGGCTCCAGAATTTTCATCGGGGCGGAAGTGCACACCAGCCCACAGTTGTAGGAAGAGGCCAGGGCCCTGGTCTACCCCAACTCAGTGGTATCATCTCCTCAGGAGGTAGTCACAAAACTACCTGAGATGGGTGTCACTGGATGGCATAGTAACCAATTTAAGTTACCTGCACCCACAAATGCACATGTACACACATGTATTTGTGTACACTTGTGAAGACATGATGCATGTGCAATAATGTACATGCATACGCATGCAAAGCTCCCCCCCCCCCCCCCCACACACACACACACACAAAATCATTGAAATCCTCTGTTTAGTACTAAGGTACCAAACGTTATTATTTTTTTGTCATCTTTAAGGTTGTGTACACAGACACGGGACACACTCATTGTCAAACACAATTATTGTAATTGGGATATCAATTTGGTCCACTTTAGATGCGTCCAATCTGCATGGTGCGCCAAGGAGGGAACCGCCTTGCGCCAATTCGGAGTTTAACACTTAAGTAAAGTAAGTAGCCATTTGTACTTCCCACTTTGCATGCATACTTATACGCATTTTTAAACTACCGCAAAATTGGCCTTTGGCGGGAGGCTAATCTAGTAGAGCTGAAGGTAGGGGGTTCCTTCCAATTCACACACCTGAGTGCCCAGGTGACCGAGTCAGGAGTAACGCTCCATTCTACAACATACACAGATGTAAAGGTTAGTAAATGGCTTCATAGCAGTGGAATTGAAAAGGTGACTAAATAACATCATCAAAGCGCCAGATTAACTTTTGGCAATGGATACTCTAAACCATAGGTGTCAAACTCAAGGCCCGGGGGCCAGATACGGCCCGCCAAATCATTTTATGTGGCCCGCAAAGACAAATTGTGCATCAACTTGTGTCAATACTATACGGAAGATACTGTATATCATATATTGACAGTCATAATGGCCCTCCGAAGGAAACTATGATTATGATGCGGCCCTCGACAAAAATGAGTTTGACACCCCTGCTCTAAACGCTTTCATTTAGGTGCACCAGCACTAAATCTAGGTGCGCCGACATTTCACTTATTATTTGTACATTTTTCAACCGATTCAACCCATTCCAAAGCATTTCCATCCTTCCAGTTTGACATTCACATCATTCAGCACAGGGTTGGGGTTAGGGTAAGGGTAGGGTTAGGGTTAAGTAGAGAGTTCCTCCCCCGAGGGAGAGGAGCAAAGGTACGGTCCTACCATCCACGCCCACGTCCCACAACCAGCCCCAGAGCACCCTGTCCGTCGTGGCTGCGCCAGCCATGCTGGTCAGGCCAAATTGGGCTTAATAAACATGTATTTGCTTTGTAATTGTTGTTTGTTTTTGTGTTTGCACTTTGCCTATCCGGTCGCCTTTGTTATATATGTAATAAATGAGTCTCGACTTGGCATGATAGATTGACAGCTGCATTTGCGGTCAAATTAGTTGTACCTCGCACTTAATTCATCGACTCCCCTATCTGGGTGGAGCGAGAGCATCTTGCTCTGTGCGGCATCCATGCGCTCTCCTATCTGGGTAGAGCGTGGGTAAATTATAATTTTGCGTCTAATTGTTTTCCTATTGGCGCTAGTTTGCGCTCCCTTTTATTTCCTCCTTGTGGCCATCGACAACGTTTCGGCATCTTTTGTGCCTTCCTCAGGTCTGGCACACGGGAATTGCAGCTAAATTTAGTTTTGTTGCATGTGGGTTAGGGTTAGGGTTAGGGGGTTAGGGTTTAGGGTTAGGTATTTTGAGTTTATCTCGCTAAACCTTCCCCAAAGGGTCCGCCGACCCTGTCGGTTAGATAGAAGGCAACGGAAGGCACGAGCCTACGCATGTCTCACCAGTAAACCTCGCCGTACCAGGTCACATAAAATCTGGATTGGGTACGAAGGACAGCGAAGTGAGAATGCACCTCTGCCAGAACCTCCCCCGAGTAGCTGAGGCGCTACCCAGGTCTTCGGCCAGCAAGATGGAAAAAATAAGAGAAGAAAAAAAAACAACCTAAAGTCCTACCCTTGGATTACATTATGTCTATTCACTTTGAACCATTGTTTACCTCATGTCTTGTTTTTATATTCAACCAACCGTTTTCCTTAGAAGTTAGGGGTTAGGGTCAGCTAAAAAGTCCCTCCCCCGAAGGAGAGGAGCAAAGGCACGGTCCTTCTATCCTTACCTGCCCCCCATAACCGGCTCCAAAGTATCCTACCCATTGCGGACGCGCCAGCCATGTTGGCCCGGACTACTTAGGGCTTAATAAAGTTATTTTTTTTACCTTGAACTCGTGTTTGTGCTTCTTGTATGTTTGATTTTGACTGTATTTACCCGATCTGGTCACCTGAGGGAAAAAAAACACTAATTTAAAGTCCTACCCTTGGATTACCTTTGTCTATTCCCTTTTAACTATTTTTGAACTAATATCTCGTTTTTATATTCAACCAACCATTTTCTTTAGAGGTTAAGGTTAGGGATTAGGGTTAGGGGTTAGGTTTAGGGATTAGGGGTTAGGTTTAGGGATTAGGGGTTAGGGATTAGGGGTTAGGTTTAGGGACTAGGGGTTAGGATTAGGTCTATAAGGTTATCTCGCTACACCTTCCCCAAAGGGTCCGCCGACCCAGCCGGCCAGACAGAAGGCAGCGGAGGGCACAGGCCGACGCATGTCCCCCTCAGCAAACCCCGCCGCACCGGAGTCGCACAAACTCCGGAACGAAGGACGGCGAAGCGAGACCGCACCTCAACCAGAACCCCCCCCCCCCCCCCCCCCCCCCCCCCCCCCGGAGCAGCCGAGGCGCCCCCCAGGACCCCAGCCAGCAAGACGTAAAAACAGCGAGACGCGAGAGAAGAAAGCCACCCCATCCCTGGACCACATCACGTCTACCACCCTTGCAGCATTCTTGACCCAATATCTTGTTTCTATACTCAACCAACCACTTTCTTCAAAAGGGATCCCATTAAGTCGACATTGTTGTTCTGGGTAATTTGAACGTCATAATTTTGTAGACACCTCATCAGTAGTGGACCTTGGGGTCACAGAGTGTTTCGGCCATTATCACCAGACACCCTCGCCCAAGGGAGGCCCCACCGGGGTCGATCAAGCCCCGGAGTGTGTCTACCTCCTCAATCGAAATCTCAGTATCTGTCTAGTCAACTGTCCAGCTTTAACGCAGACAGCATAAATCAATTGGTCAGTCTTTTAGTCCTTTTGTTGTGCTGATTTGTTCAACCATTAAACCTACGTACAAAACCTTTGTATTCCTTTGTATGGCATGCCACAAGGTGCCAGTTACCGTGTGTGGCTACGAGGAGGCGTGTGCAAGTCTTGGCAATGGAGAGGCTGTGTACCGGCTGAGGAGGCTTATACACTCGGCTCCTCTTGTCACCCCCGGAAACAGAGGGCTAGCCGGTGGCGGTAGCTGAAAGTAGAAAAGTAGCAAGCCGAGGCAGCATGCACAAACTACAGGCACTACTACTCCAATACTACTGCACTGACGCATCACATGCCCTGTGTGTTGATGGAACACACACACAGACACACAGCTTTTGGGTATGACTATTTGCACCTATCGTCTACCGTGTGCATCTGCCGCAATCTAACAAAATGGATGCGCCACACCCATGATGCATGCACTTTGCGTTACGGAGTAAGGACATTTCTGGAAAGAAACACGATGCGTAATTCATTTATTTCAGACGACACATAAACGGATAAAAACAACTTTTAAAGTGTTCTTTTATCAAAATCTTTGATTTCGGTTGGCCCCCAAAAAAAATGCACAGGCGCCATTATGAAATGTGCTTCCAAAATTATTTACCAGATGACATTATAACTGTAAGCACTGATATGTACTGACCAAGTAAAATCAGTAATATTGAATCATTGCCCAGTGTTAATTTGTAGCAGTCATGATATGCTACACACTCACAGAGGGCAACAGTTAGTACATTTTTTTTAAACTTTGGTGTGGATGAACGGGGCCTTTTGCTCCACACCAAACCCGGCTCCAGAATTTTCATCGGGGCGGAAGTGCACACCAGCCCACAGTTGTAGGAAGAGGCCAGGGCCCTGGTCTACCCCAACTCAGTGGTATCATCTCCTCAGGAGGTAGTCACAAAACTACCTGAGATGGGTGTCACTGGATGGCATAGTAACCAATTTAAGTTACCTGCACCCACAAATGCACATGTACACACATGTATTTGTGTACACTTGTGAAGACATGATGCATGTGCAATAATGTACATGCATACGCATGCAAAGCTCCCCCCCCCCCCACACACACACACACACACACAAAATCATTGAAATCCTCTGTTTAGTACTAAGGTACCAAACGTTATTATTTTTTTGTCATCTTTAAGGTTGTGTACACAGACACGGGACACACTCATTGTCAAACACAATTATTGTAATTGGGATATCAATTTGGTCCACTTTAGATGCGTCCAATCTGCATGGTGCGCCAAGGAGGGAACCGCCTTGCGCCAATTCGGAGTTTAACACTTAAGTAAAGTAAGTAGCCATTTGTACTTCCCACTTTGCATGCATACTTATACGCATTTTTAAACTACCGCAAAATTGGCCTTTGGCGGGAGGCTAATCTAGTAGAGCTGAAGGTAGGGGGTTCCTTCCAATTCACACACCTGAGTGCCCAGGTGACCGAGTCAGGAGTAACGCTCCATTCTACAACATACACAGATGTAAAGGTTAGTAAATGGCTTCATAGCAGTGGAATTGAAAAGGTGACTAAATAACATCATCAAAGCGCCAGATTAACTTTTGGCAATGGATACTCTAAACCATAGGTGTCAAACTCAAGGCCCGGGGGCCAGATACGGCCCGCCAAATCATTTTATGTGGCCCGCAAAGACAAATTGTGCATCAACTTGTGTCAATACTATACGGAAGATACTGTATATCATATATTGACAGTCATAATGGCCCTCCGAAGGAAACTATGATTATGATGCGGCCCTCGACAAAAATGAGTTTGACACCCCTGCTCTAAACGCTTTCATTTAGGTGCACCAGCACTAAATCTAGGTGCGCCGACATTTCACTTATTATTTGTACATTTTTCAACCGATTCAACCCATTCCAAAGCATTTCCATCCTTCCAGTTTGACATTCACATCATTCAGCACAGGGTTGGGGTTAGGGTAAGGGTAGGGTTAGGGTTAAGTAGAGAGTTCCTCCCCCGAGGGAGAGGAGCAAAGGTACGGTCCTACCATCCACGCCCACGTCCCACAACCAGCCCCAGAGCACCCTGTCCGTCGTGGCTGCGCCAGCCATGCTGGTCAGGCCAAATTGGGCTTAATAAACATGTATTTGCTTTGTAATTGTTGTTTGTTTTTGTGTTTGCACTTTGCCTATCCGGTCGCCTTTGTTATATATGTAATAAATGAGTCTCGACTTGGCATGATAGATTGACAGCTGCATTTGCGGTCAAATTAGTTGTACCTCGCACTTAATTCATCGACTCCCCTATCTGGGTGGAGCGAGAGCATCTTGCTCTGTGCGGCATCCATGCGCTCTCCTATCTGGGTAGAGCGTGGGTAAATTATAATTTTGCGTCTAATTGTTTTCCTATTGGCGCTAGTTTGCGCTCCCTTTTATTTCCTCCTTGTGGCCATCGACAACGTTTCGGCATCTTTTGTGCCTTCCTCAGGTCTGGCACACGGGAATTGCAGCTAAATTTAGTTTTGTTGCATGTGGGTTAGGGTTAGGGTTAGGGGGTTAGGGTTTAGGGTTAGGTATTTTGAGTTTATCTCGCTAAACCTTCCCCAAAGGGTCCGCCGACCCTGTCGGTTAGATAGAAGGCAACGGAAGGCACGAGCCTACGCATGTCTCACCAGTAAACCTCGCCGTACCAGGTCACATAAAATCTGGATTGGGTACGAAGGACAGCGAAGTGAGAATGCACCTCTGCCAGAACCTCCCCCGAGTAGCTGAGGCGCTACCCAGGTCTTCGGCCAGCAAGATGGAAAAAATAAGAGAAGAAAAAAAAACAACCTAAAGTCCTACCCTTGGATTACATTATGTCTATTCACTTTGAACCATTGTTTACCTCATGTCTTGTTTTTATATTCAACCAACCGTTTTCCTTAGAAGTTAGGGGTTAGGGTCAGCTAAAAAGTCCCTCCCCCGAAGGAGAGGAGCAAAGGCACGGTCCTTCTATCCTTACCTGCCCCCCATAACCGGCTCCAAAGTATCCTACCCATTGCGGACGCGCCAGCCATGTTGGCCCGGACTACTTAGGGCTTAATAAAGTTATTTTTTTTACCTTGAACTCGTGTTTGTGCTTCTTGTATGTTTGATTTTGACTGTATTTACCCGATCTGGTCACCTGAGGGAAAAAAAACACTAATTTAAAGTCCTACCCTTGGATTACCTTTGTCTATTCCCTTTTAACTATTTTTGAACTAATATCTCGTTTTTATATTCAACCAACCATTTTCTTTAGAGGTTAAGGTTAGGGATTAGGGTTAGGGGTTAGGTTTAGGGATTAGGGGTTAGGTTTAGGGATTAGGGGTTAGGGATTAGGGGTTAGGTTTAGGGACTAGGGGTTAGGATTAGGTCTATAAGGTTATCTCGCTACACCTTCCCCAAAGGGTCCGCCGACCCAGCCGGCCAGACAGAAGGCAGCGGAGGGCACAGGCCGACGCATGTCCCCCTCAGCAAACCCCGCCGCACCGGAGTCGCACAAACTCCGGAACGAAGGACGGCGAAGCGAGACCGCACCTCAACCAGAACCCCCCCCCCCCCCCCGGAGCAGCCGAGGCGCCCCCCAGGACCCCAGCCAGCAAGACGTAAAAACAGCGAGACGCGAGAGAAGAAAGCCACCCCATCCCTGGACCACATCACGTCTACCACCCTTGCAGCATTCTTGACCCAATATCTTGTTTCTATACTCAACCAACCACTTTCTTCAAAAGGGATCCCATTAAGTCGACATTGTTGTTCTGGGTAATTTGAACGTCATAATTTTGTAGACACCTCATCAGTAGTGGACCTTGGGGTCACAGAGTGTTTCGGCCATTATCACCAGACACCCTCGCCCAAGGGAGGCCCCACCGGGGTCGATCAAGCCCCGGAGTGTGTCTACCTCCTCAATCGAAATCTCAGTATCTGTCTAGTCAACTGTCCAGCTTTAACGCAGACAGCATAAATCAATTGGTCAGTCTTTTAGTCCTTTTGTTGTGCTGATTTGTTCAACCATTAAACCTACGTACAAAACCTTTGTATTCCTTTGTATGGCATGCCACAAGGTGCCAGTTACCGTGTGTGGCTACGAGGAGGCGTGTGCAAGTCTTGGCAATGGAGAGGCTGTGTACCGGCTGAGGAGGCTTATACACTCGGCTCCTCTTGTCACCCCCGGAAACAGAGGGCTAGCCGGTGGCGGTAGCTGAAAGTAGAAAAGTAGCAAGCCGAGGCAGCATGCACAAACTACAGGCACTACTACTCCAATACTACTGCACTGACGCATCACATGCCCTGTGTGTTGATGGAACACACACACAGACACACAGCTTTTGGGTATGACTATTTGCACCTATCGTCTACCGTGTGCATCTGCCGCAATCTAACAAAATGGATGCGCCACACCCATGATGCATGCACTTTGCGTTACGGAGTAAGGACATTTCTGGAAAGAAACACGATGCGTAATTCATTTATTTCAGACGACACATAAACGGATAAAAACAACTTTTAAAGTGTTCTTTTATCAAAATCTTTGATTTCGGTTGGCCCCCAAAAAAAATGCACAGGCGCCATTATGAAATGTGCTTCCAAAATTATTTACCAGATGACATTATAACTGTAAGCACTGATATGTACTGACCAAGTAAAATCAGTAATATTGAATCATTGCCCAGTGTTAATTTGTAGCAGTCATGATATGCTACACACTCACAGAGGGCAACAGTTAGTACATTTTTTTTAAACTTTGGTGTGGATGAACGGGGCCTTTTGCTCCACACCAAACCCGGCTCCAGAATTTTCATCGGGGCGGAAGTGCACACCAGCCCACAGTTGTAGGAAGAGGCCAGGGCCCTGGTCTACCCCAACTCAGTGGTATCATCTCCTCAGGAGGTAGTCACAAAACTACCTGAGATGGGTGTCACTGGATGGCATAGTAACCAATTTAAGTTACCTGCACCCACAAATGCACATGTACACACATGTATTTGTGTACACTTGTGAAGACATGATGCATGTGCAATAATGTACATGCATACGCATGCAAAGCTCCCCCCCCCCCCACACACACACACACACACAAAATCATTGAAATCCTCTGTTTAGTACTAAGGTACCAAACGTTATTATTTTTTTGTCATCTTTAAGGTTGTGTACACAGACACGGGACACACTCATTGTCAAACACAATTATTGTAATTGGGATATCAATTTGGTCCACTTTAGATGCGTCCAATCTGCATGGTGCGCCAAGGAGGGAACCGCCTTGCGCCAATTCGGAGTTTAACACTTAAGTAAAGTAAGTAGCCATTTGTACTTCCCACTTTGCACGCATACTTATACGCATTTTTAAACTACCGCAAAATTGGCCTTTGGCGGGAGGCTAATCTAGTAGAGCTGAAGGTAGGGGGTTCCTTCCAATTCACACACCTGAGTGCCCAGGTGACCGAGTCAGGAGTAACGCTCCATTCTACAACATACACAGATGTAAAGGTTAGTAAATGGCTTCATAGCAGTGGAATTGAAAAGGTGACTAAATAACATCATCAAAGCGCCAGATTAACTTTTGGCAATGGATACTCTAAACCATAGGTGTCAAACTCAAGGCCCGGGGGCCAGATACGGCCCGCCAAATCATTTTATGTGGCCCGCAAAGACAAATTGTGCATCAACTTGTGTCAATACTATACGGAAGATACTGTATATCATATATTGACAGTCATAATGGCCCTCCGAAGGAAACTATGATTATGATGCGGCCCTCGACAAAAATGAGTTTGACACCCCTGCTCTAAACGCTTTCATTTAGGTGCACCAGCACTAAATCTAGGTGCGCCGACATTTCACTTATTATTTGTACATTTTTCAACCGATTCAACCCATTCCAAAGCATTTCCATCCTTCCAGTTTGACATTCACATCATTCAGCACAGGGTTGGGGTTAGGGTAAGGGTAGGGTTAGGGTTAAGTAGAGAGTTCCTCCCCCGAGGGAGAGGAGCAAAGGTACGGTCCTACCATCCACGCCCACGTCCCACAACCAGCCCCAGAGCACCCTGTCCGTCGTGGCTGCGCCAGCCATGCTGGTCAGGCCAAATTGGGCTTAATAAACATGTATTTGCTTTGTAATTGTTGTTTGTTTTTGTGTTTGCACTTTGCCTATCCGGTCGCCTTTGTTATATATGTAATAAATGAGTCTCGACTTGGCATGATAGATTGACAGCTGCATTTGCGGTCAAATTAGTTGTACCTCGCACTTAATTCATCGACTCCCCTATCTGGGTGGAGCGAGAGCATCTTGCTCTGTGCGGCATCCATGCGCTCTCCTATCTGGGTAGAGCGTGGGTAAATTATAATTTTGCGTCTAATTGTTTTCCTATTGGCGCTAGTTTGCGCTCCCTTTTATTTCCTCCTTGTGGCCATCGACAACGTTTCGGCATCTTTTGTGCCTTCCTCAGGTCTGGCACACGGGAATTGCAGCTAAATTTAGTTTTGTTGCATGTGGGTTAGGGTTAGGGTTAGGGGGTTAGGGTTTAGGGTTAGGTATTTTGAGTTTATCTCGCTAAACCTTCCCCAAAGGGTCCGCCGACCCTGTCGGTTAGATAGAAGGCAACGGAAGGCACGAGCCTACGCATGTCTCACCAGTAAACCTCGCCGTACCAGGTCACATAAAATCTGGATTGGGTACGAAGGACAGCGAAGTGAGAATGCACCTCTGCCAGAACCTCCCCCGAGTAGCTGAGGCGCTACCCAGGTCTTCGGCCAGCAAGATGGAAAAAATAAGAGAAGAAAAAAAAACAACCTAAAGTCCTACCCTTGGATTACATTATGTCTATTCACTTTGAACCATTGTTTACCTCATGTCTTGTTTTTATATTCAACCAACCGTTTTCCTTAGAAGTTAGGGGTTAGGGTCAGCTAAAAAGTCCCTCCCCCGAAGGAGAGGAGCAAAGGCACGGTCCTTCTATCCTTACCTGCCCCCCATAACCGGCTCCAAAGTATCCTACCCATTGCGGACGCGCCAGCCATGTTGGCCCGGACTACTTAGGGCTTAATAAAGTTATTTTTTTTACCTTGAACTCGTGTTTGTGCTTCTTGTATGTTTGATTTTGACTGTATTTACCCGATCTGGTCACCTGAGGGAAAAAAAACACTAATTTAAAGTCCTACCCTTGGATTACCTTTGTCTATTCCCTTTTAACTATTTTTGAACTAATATCTCGTTTTTATATTCAACCAACCATTTTCTTTAGAGGTTAAGGTTAGGGATTAGGGTTAGGGGTTAGGTTTAGGGATTAGGGGTTAGGTTTAGGGATTAGGGGTTAGGGATTAGGGGTTAGGTTTAGGGATTAGGGGTTAGGACTAGGTCTATAAGGTTATCTCGCTACACCTTCCCCAAAGGGTCCGCCGACCCAGCCGGCCAGACAGAAGGCAGCGGAGGGCACAGGCCGACGCATGTCCCCCTCAGCAAACCCCGCCGCACCGGAGTCGCACAAACTCCGGAACGAAGGACGGCGAAGCGAGACCGCACCTCAACCAGAACCCCCCCCCCCCCCCCCCCCCCCCCCCCCCCCCGGAGCAGCCGAGGCGCCCCCCAGGACCCCAGCCAGCAAGACGTAAAAACAGCGAGACGCGAGAGAAGAAAGCCACCCCATCCCTGGACCACATCACGTCTACCACCCTTGCAGCATTCTTGACCCAATATCTTGTTTCTATACTCAACCAACCACTTTCTTCAAAAGGGATCCCATTAAGTCGACATTGTTGTTCTGGGTAATTTGAACGTCATAATTTTGTAGACACCTCATCAGTAGTGGACCTTGGGGTCACAGAGTGTTTCGGCCATTATCACCAGACACCCTCGCCCAAGGGAGGCCCCACCGGGGTCGATCAAGCCCCGGAGTGTGTCTACCTCCTCAATCGAAATCTCAGTATCTGTCTAGTCAACTGTCCAGCTTTAACGCAGACAGCATAAATCAATTGGTCAGTCTTTTAGTCCTTTTGTTGTGCTGATTTGTTCAACCATTAAACCTACGTACAAAACCTTTGTATTCCTTTGTATGGCATGCCACAAGTCTGGTAAAACAAAGTTTAGGGCTAACCTGGTATAGTTTTGCTTCGCATGCTCCCGCATATCCCATCTCAATAAAGTCTAGCATAGCGTAATACAGCATAACCTAGCCTTGACGATTAAAAAAGTTTCACCTGATATTCTCAAAGAATCGGAAGAATCTTCCATATTAACTGGAAACAAGGTCTTCCCCAGTGCCCTTCCCCCGAGTCACCGTCCTACCGCCGAGCACCTCCTCCCCAGAGCCTCAGCGAAGCAACTGACGGCTCTCGTCATACAATCACGCACCCACATCTAACTGATAAGCACCAAAAAATATATATATCGGCAAACCCTATCGGTACTGTTTAATTGGTTTAGTCGTGCAACATTTAAATGTAAATTGAATTCATAATTTAAATCCAATCATATATTTAGGAATACATTCATCTACGTAAATTGCGATCCCCCTAAGTCCCGCCCCCTGGAAACACTCGTAAACTCCTGTCAATCACCCTGGCGGCTCTTTTCTCCGTAATCCCCCTATCTTTCAAAACCTCACATCGCCCAAATAAACGATCAATATAAAATAACATTCTCCTAAATCCCCTGGTATTATTAAAGTGTGTACCCCGATCCCCTTCATTCGTAGAATTAATTTATAACATTAATACGATTGTACATTCAAGATTCAAGATTCAAGAGTTTTTTATTCGCCATGTTTGAGCGTGCCAAACAAGGAATTTGACTTCGGTAAATCACAGCCTCTGTTCAACATTTAGGTGACTAACAACAACACTCAGGACATGTGAAGAACGAAAGATATTCTCAAACACCCCCTGATCTTAAACTCCCAAGAGGGCAAGGAAAAACTCAAAACTCCAGCTAGGGGAAATGAGAAACCTTGAGAAGAGACCACAGATGGGAGGGTCCCTCTTCTAGGATGACCAGGCTGCAATGGATGCAGAGAGGACACATAGTACAAACAGTGTAGACAAAAAAGGTGTGGCAAGCGGGATGTTATTGCACAGTAATGACTCTGAGACTCTAAGAGTGGTGTGAGTTCATCAGAGCGACAGCCTGGGGGAAGAAGCTGTCTCTGTGTCTGCTGGTTTTAGTGTACAGAGCTCTATAACGGCATCCGGAGGGGAGTAGTTCAAACAGGCTGCAACCTGGGTGCGAAGGGTCTGTTGAGATGTTACTTGCAAGTTTCCTGGTCCTGGACAGGTACAAGTCTTGGATAGATGGGAGGTTGATTCCAATTATCTTTTCTGCAGTCCTTATTGTCCGTTGCAGTCTGTGCTTGTCTTGTTTGGAGGCCGATCCAAACCAGACAGTGATGGAGGTGCAGAGGACAGACTGGATGATGGCAGTGTAGAAGGTCTTCAGCAGCTCCCGTGGCAGGTTGAACTTCTTGAGCTGTCTCAGGAAGTACAGCCTCTGCTGGGCCTTCTTCCGGACAGAGTCTATGTGGCCGGTCCATTTCAGGTCCCGAGAGATTGTGGTTCCCAGGAACTTGAAGGTGTCTGATGAGAGAATAGTATTACTGCGGATAGTGAGGGGTGAAAGTGGTGAAGGGCCTCGCCTGAAGTCCACTGTCATCTCCACGGTCTTGAGCGGGTTCAAGTCCAGGTGGTTTTGGCTGCACCAGTGACCAGCCGCTCCACCTCCTGTCTGTACGCAGTCTCATCACCGTTCTGGATCAGTCCGATGAGAGTGGTGTCGTCTGCATACTTCAGGAGCTTCACGGAAGAGTCACTTGCGGAGAAATCGTTGGTGTAGAAGAGAAGAGCAGTGGGGAGAGGACTGTTGGGTTGACAACATTTATCTGAAATCAATCTCGGAGACGGTAGGTCTTTCTTGGCTTAGCGTTTTCTCCTGCGCAGAAGGGCGCATCCCAGACACAGCAAGTGTGGCTGAGATTCGCGCTCTGCTCTGAGTTTTGCCGAGCTTTTTATTGAGAAAGAAACAATTGGGCAAGTGTACATGATCGGGTAGGTTCACAGGCAGGAAATACATTCCATAGTTATATCTCATTACCACAGAACAAACTCTCATGGACGGAGCAGTATGGACGTCTCATGACTATTAGCTTAACAAAAACGTAGTCTTTAGTGGCCCTGGGAATACATCCCGGTGTCGTACTCATGACTTCAACTTAAATGAGACCTCTGTCTGCTTCAGCCATCCCATGACAATCTCATGATCTGAACATGTCTAGCTAACTATGGGGCTTATTGTATAGCGCGGCTAATGACTCCAGTCATTAGCCGGCCATATGCCCCCAAATCATTTTCACAAGGCTAGATGGTCACATACTGCGGAGAGTCTTGCACACAAAAGTAGATACATAGAATCCAATGATAAAAAGTATATCATTTCCAACATTCCCTCCTGTTTTTAACATTGGAATTCATGGGAAAACAAAACATCAACTAATAACTACATATGTGTATAAATGAGTATATGCTTACACAATATAGTATAGTACCATCAAAAAGCATGAAAGTTTACATTCCAGAGTTTATCAGAACTACAGCCCTTCATCCGGCTTTGGCTATGTTCGTTATAATGGAATGTATTTTGTTCTGGATCGTCAAGAAAAATAGACAGGTAGGCGATTTACGCAAGGCGGTCCCACTCATCTTGTTCACACTGGGCCAACATGATATTCTGGACAGCAGATGCTGATGTCAACCTTTTAGTCATGTGACTAATTAAAATAATGCCGCATGTGGTCGTTTGATAAAGTAATGAAGGACATAATATTGACACAATATCACAGCATACTGCAAAGTTGAAATGCTCTTAGTTTTGCCCCCCTTGCATATGTATGTGTCTGTCGATGAATTGTTCTGGGATCACTGCCCAGGGCCTGCTGTCCATCCAAGATCTTTATGTCCACTTCACCGTCCTCAGAGTCTCTTCCCAGGCCCCGGTCAGCGTTCAGGAGTTCCCTAGTAATCGACATCTCCATAACCAGTCGTCAGCAAACAATTCTTCTCCTTTGTGGTTGTTTGGGGCACGGGGATGATTGGTGGTCGTTGTTCAATAGAACCTCCAAGCGTCCCTGCATCTACTCCTACGATCCAGAGGCCCGCGTGAACCTAAAACAAACAAACAAACAAACAACAACACTCCCCCCAGGAGTTATGAATTATCTTCCTTATTTCTCATCGTGCTGTCAGTCTCGCACGATTTCTCCTGTGACTGCTGCCTGTTGAATTCTGGCACGTCCTGTTAAAGCCTCCAAAACAAGTGAATCCAAAAAAGCATTGAATGTCACAATTAAATTTTATATGTATCTACTTACGCACTCAAACGTAACTCCACCCCCCTTTAACACATTCGCCCAATGTGTCATTAGGCATTTAAAAAGGAACCGGCAAACGTCCTACCACATCATCACGTCTTGCAGCCAGTCCTGTCGAACCTTGCAGTCATCCAGGATCGTCATCCCCAAGTTCCTGAAAATTGACTGTGCACCTCACACTCGGCAATACCAACAACGGACACTTGTGCTCACAAAACTACACAGGCATCGAGTATCTACTAAATGAAAATAGACACACAATGAATCATGGCGCACGGGGATTCCGTCCTGAAAATCATCAATCATCATAAAAATCAAAAGGGTTAGGGTTAACATTTTCACGTGAATTCAACATAAACTTTCCAAGACTGCAATCGACAACCTGCAAAAGTAATACAAGTTATAAAACAACCAGCAATCTGCTCCTTGGCTGTCGGTTGACGCTGCAATAAGTCAAGTGACACACAGAAACAAAGCCAAGCTCGCACTTGCCACAAGCAAGCTTAAGTTCCATATGTATGGTTGTCATCTACATAGTCTGTCACCTTGTCGGGTGAGTTCAGGTTCGTCATGTCATATGTCCATCGTCCTAGTGTTCGATATCAGTCCTGTCTTGTCCATCCGTGTTGCTGAATTCGGCCTTCTCCATGAACTATTTTTGTTGTTCATGGTGCCTTTGATTAACCATCGGCTGTTAGTCATCACACTTGGGTGTTCCCGTCTCAGGTGAGAGGAATCTTACCCTCAACTGTGACCCTTTCATACCAACTACAAAATACTTTGGCCTTTCATACTGCCCTCAACACACACACACACACACACATATTCGTAACCACACAAGCGCCAATTCATTTGCATCTATCACTCATACAACAACAAACAAATTTAGTATGTGTAAGTGAACAGGCAATCAGCGAATATTAACGGTAAACCCTTCATTTCTGGATGTCCTTCCCAAGTGAATATTTCGTACATTCGTACCGGACCTTTACTGTAAAATTGCCAATTAAATGCCTAAAAATTCAGTCATTTGTACTGCTGAGCATGTTCATGGGTGAGCATGGGGAAAGAAGCAGCCTCAGTAGGTCCTTAAATAATCTTGTCCTAATCCATCGTTCTGATCGAGCACCTGGGTAAAGATACTCAAAAGTCTTCCTCCAACAGTCTACTCCACTACATTATTTTCACTTTGCCATGTTAAGGCATTTGTTTTCCGAGTCCTATCACATTTGTCATCGCGTTCACTGTCACTTGGTGTGAGTCTCATGCAGTGTTATTCTTAACTGTCAAAAGTTTTCATGGCTGTTATTCCTTGATCTTATCAAACTTTTTGTTTTGACACCAGAATTTCCCTATGAGGTGTGATTAACTTCTACTTTATTAATTACCTCCATTGAATAATCTAATCACCTTTTGACTGCATCCTAGTAGATCCTAATGCCCTATTTTTCCTTCTCCGAACTGTTAATGACTAAATGTCTAATTGTTAAGCTGGATGGGCTAAATGTGATTCTACTCTTATCTCTTACAATTTTAGCCTATCTGTTTCATCCAAATTTATCCTCTGACTATGATACTTTTTCTTTCTTCGTAACACTACACAATTTGTTCCTTATTTGTTTATCTTTTAGCAAGACTCCTCAGTTGTGTCAAACTCAGTGCCCAAGCAAGCTTCCATCCACTCTGACCCAAGCTCCACCAAGTTTGATAACGTCTCAGCAGCTTGGTGCATCTTTCAGGTCTTGTGTGTCTTTCGCCGCACCTCATTGTCAGGTTGTTATCTTTGGTTGTAGTCTCAGAGTCAACTCATCCCTCACTCTTGGATGAGTCCATTTTCAACTGAGTCCATTCTCATCTTGTGAGCTCCTTCACTCTTTGTACTCCGCCTCCGAGGATGTCGTTCTCCTCCAGGGCGTTGTGCTCCCCCCAAGCACAAATATAGTCCTTCTTTGCTCTTGCAAAGGTCAAAGGTGCCTTAGAGCCATGCACCATTTTTCTTGATGTTCTCAGCTGTCGGTGGAGTCTCGGGATCGAGTTTCAGAGTCACTGATGGATACTGAAAAAACAGACTGGGATACCAAACTTAAATATCATCTTCCAATTTGACATAAATTCCATAGTGCCTTCTGTTAATCAAACTTCAAATTCTACTATTATCAATAATCTAATCTACCTGAGAAGAACAGCGCCTTTCTTTCATGAGCGCTCGGATGTATTGTGATGGACCTCATTTGAACCATTTTAAATTGACAGATTACCCTAAACTTAAATTGCAAGTCTTAACTGTTATTTCTCTCAATTATACTGTAATTTCCAGAAACTCCTCCTATTTTCAGGCCACTATCTATCTTTTGTTTTCCTAACTTTGATTTTATGCCATTCTCTCTATTACCTTTCCACCTTTCCTGATTTGAGCCTTCAATTTCTGATCTAGTTTCCAAATTTTGCCTAGTATCATATCTATTTTGACCTCAGTATTAATGGTGTTATGCTCACTTTACAGATATTACTGAACTGTCCTGAATTTATAATTCACTGCCAGTACATCGAAGGCCATTTCTCAGCTGTTCACTTTTTCCATGTTCCTGTTAGGCTCCACTATTCGAATCTTCGAATTTTCATATAGAGTTTCTTTTAGGTTCCTGTGTGGATCATGTTTCACACAAACAGGACATGCTTAAAAAAATTTTTTTTTTTCAAGAATCTAAACCAAAGGTAACTAATAGGTAACTAATAACTCATCTCCCCCCTGTTGTCACATAAGTGACACAACAGGCGTTGCCTTAAAAGTCATTTTGGCAAAACAGTTTTGTTATTGACATCGTCAATAGCACCTTATCCATTATCACACCCTTTGTTGTTTGAACTAATATCATTTTCAATCTTGTCAATCCTTCTTCTACTTTTGGTGTCCACGCGAATGTATCTTTGACTGCTAACGGC
Organism: Syngnathus scovelli; assembly: GCF_024217435.2. Lineage (NCBI taxonomy): Eukaryota > Metazoa > Chordata > Actinopteri > Syngnathiformes > Syngnathidae > Syngnathus > Syngnathus scovelli. The sequence continues at coordinate 84,432 of NW_026061581.1, read as the reverse complement.
TGTCCATGAGCCACTCCTGTTAGTGGCTTAGCAATTTCAGCATAGCATGGAGCCCAAGCTCAGCTGTAATGACAAAAAAAAACATCAGTTGTTCTTCGTGGCAGGTCGTGGTGTGTCTAATATAACCTGTTACCTGCTCTCCCTTTCGCTGAGAGTAAACCAAGATAGTTTACTTCTGGTTTTTACCCATCCTAACTTCTGTTACTTGACTTCACTTCCTCTCTGGCCTAAATGCTGCATGAGGAGAAAGGAATCTCATCCTTACACTTCCTTTGTTTCAAAAGCAATTATCATCATTGTAGACGAAAACTTGAACTTTTGTCTACTTGAAGCCCTTTGAGACTGTTTGTGATTTAGGGCTATACAAATAAACTTGACTTGACTTTTAGATGAAAGCCTAAAACGAGCCATTCAATTCATGATAATCAGTCAACCACTGTGAAATAAGGCCTATTTTCTTTTCTTAGCATTAAATATGCTCAAAATCATTCTTTCTTCAAAGTTGTTCTACTACTTTTCACATAGTGGTCTCCAACAACGTCAACCAGTCAAGCTGTATCTTGTCATTCATTCCTGCTCATTTGGATCTCACACACGCGCACACACACACAGGCACGCACGCATGCACTGTTCTCACTCTCCTCAAGCTCTCTTCAAGCTGTCCACACAGTCATACTACATCATTTTTAATTCACAGTCCTCATTTGAATCTGTCCTATCTCAAGGTTCTTGGTAAAACAACCCACTCATTCCGATTTTGACATATTCCAAAAATTCACTCAAGAGATGCTTGCATTGAATTAATTCCATAAGCTTTTCATTTCCAAAAAATTTGCAGATTTAGGGCAATTTTCCTTCCACTCATTCTTACAGGCAAATTCTACATTTCACCTTTACATTGTCCCAGTTTGAAATTCACATCATTCAGCCCATTTAAATCACACTGGGAACGTTTTTAAACATTCCCGAAATTGCAAAATTAAGAAATTCATATTTTCACGTTAAATTATTACTTCTTTGTAATGCTATGGCATGCTCAAACTTGGCCAATAAAAGATTGATTAAAATTTCTGCAAAATTTTACAAAATTCATATTTCACCTCTAAGTTCTACATGTTTCAACTGATTCAATTCTGCTCGAACATCATTCTGTTGCATCTCCTAAATATTTATTCATCTTTTTCGCCTGTCTTTACACCAATTTCTCCAAAAAATGCATTTTCCAGTTTCAATGTCTCCTTTTTTATTTTATTTTTTCTTGCAGTGCAAATCGAATAGACCCCAGTCTAGTAACTTTCCTTGCACACTATTTTAGCCAATTTCAAAATTTTAACACATAGACACACATAAACACACAGAGAACACAAGGACAACACAAAGGCCCACAACAAAACACAGTGCACAAACAACATCAACAAACAATGCTGTGCAAACGTCTTCCTCTATTTGATGTTTTGGTTTTACTATTTTTATTTATTTTTTCTCACATTACTGGCCTTTCAATAAGGTTTGACAACTGTATCATTCGCATACATCAGCGTCATTTATACTTTGGGGAAATTTAACAGCCTTGGTCATGCTTCTTGTTTGGTAGGAGTTCTTATTGACTGACCATAATATATTTTGCTATTATTCAGGTCTTTTAAATTAGATGCATGTTTTGCATAGGAGCAGAAGGAGCTTCTGCCTCAGGCTCCTCTTCTTGAGCCACGCCTAACAGTGCGCCTACGCACTATAGCTTCATTGTCTGACAATCATACTTGCGGCCTCAAGTTTGGTAACTTATTTAACGTATACTTCTCATCCCCTGATACATTGTCAGTAACACTTTGACGGCCCCCCATTGTAATCAATTTAGTTCAACATTTAAATCATAGGGATTTCTAAAGATGGAATGTTTCTTTAGTGCAATAACAACTTTCTGTGGTAATTCCTGCTTTGACCAGTTTTCTGGTGAGGAATTCCACAGAAATTTGCCATTTCTTCCCACCATGTTACATGCAGCACAATAGCGAGTGATACGTGCTACCATTCACACACATTCACACCGCGGAATTTTCTTAACACAACGAGGTGTATTTCCGTCTACAAGTTCCATCTGTAGACCGAATTTCTATCACTTGGAATTCACAACAAGGACTCCGCCGTCCTTACCCAGGTACCCTTTTTCTGGGGACTAAAATACCCCAACCACGCAGCCAACAAAGAGGTCTCACCGAGTCTCTGAGAGATTTCTTTTGAAGTTTCCGTCAATCCTCGCTGCCGAGAGGTGCTGAACCGGACGCCGGCCTGGTGGATGAACATTGTTCCCCAGGGCTTTCCTTCAGGCGTCCTGTGACCTCTGCCGTGCACGGATTCGGCGTCTTCAACACTCTTCGGATCAGCGAGCAGATTTTCAGGAAATCCCGGACGAGCCCCCAAAAATGTTGGGTTGACAACATTTATCTGAAATCAATCTCGGAGACGGTAGGTCTTTCTTGGCTTAGCGTTTTCTCCTGCGCAGAAGGGCGCATCCCAGACACAGCAAGTGTGGCTGAGATTCGCGCTCTGCTCTGAGTTTTGCCGAGCTTTTTATTGAGAAAGAAACAATTGGGCAAGTGTACATGATCGGGTAGGTTCACAGGCAGGAAATACATTCCATAGTTATATCTCATTACCACAGAACAAACTCTCGTGGACGGAGCAGTATGGACGTCTCATGACTATTAGCTTAACAAAAACGTAGTCTTTAGTGGCCCTGGGAATACATCCCGGTGTCGTACTCATGACTTCAACTTAAATGAGACCTCTGTCTGCTTCAGCCATCCCATGACAATCTCATGATCTGAACATGTCTAGCTAACTATGGGGCTTATTGTATAGCGCGGCTAATGACTCCAGTCATTAGCCGGCCATATGCCCCCAAATCATTTTCACAAGGCTAGATGGTCACATACTGCGGAGAGTCTTGCACACAAAAGTAGATACATAGAATCCAATGATAAAAAGTATATCATTTCCAACAAGGACGCATCCCTGAGGGGCTCCAGTGTTGGTGGTCAGGGTGTCAGATGTGATGCTCCCCAGCCTCACACGCTGTCTCCTGTTGGTCAGGAAGCTGGTGATCCACTGACAGGTGGAGGCAGGCACCGCAAGCTGGATGAGCTTCTGTTGGAGGATGTCAGGAGCGATGGTGTGGAACGCCGAGCTGAAGTCCACAAACAGGATCCTGGCGTACTTTCCTGGGGTGTCCAGGTGTTGCAGGATGTAGTGCAGTCCCATGTTGACCGCATCATCCACCGACCTATTTGCCTGGTAGGCAAACTGGAGGGGGTCCAGCAGGGGGCCCGTGACATCCTTCAGGTGGTTCAGTACTAACCTCTCGAAAGATTTCATGACCACAGATGTCAGTGCAACAGGTCTATAGTCATTCGTACCTGTGATGGCGGGCTTCTTGGCCACTGGTACGATGGTGGAGCTCTTGAAACACGAGGGCACCTCACACAGCTCCAGGGAACGGTTGAAGATCCGTGCAAAGGTGGGCGCCAGCTGCTCAGCGCAGACTTTCAAGCAGGAAGGTGACACGCCGTCTGGGCCCGGTGCCTTCCTGATCTTTTGTCTCCGGAACATCTGGCGCACTTCCTCCTCGCGAATCTGGAGTGCGGGCGCGGCCTCTGCAAGAGAGAGAGTCGGTGACCACGGTGATGGAGGTGTGGACAGAGCAGTTGTGGGGGGAGGTGAGTATGTGGATTGTGTGGATTGTGCTGCAGGAGGTCCCGTTGTGTGGGAGGACCGATCAAACCTGCAGTAGAACCTGTTTAGCTGGTCAGCGAGCCTTGGGCTCTCCACAGGACGGGGGGTTCGTTTCTTGAAGCCCGTGATGCTCTGCAGGCCTTTCCACACTGTTGAGGGATCAGGATTGGCAGAGAGGTGTCTCTCCAGGCTCTCCCCGTAACACCTCCTGGCTTTCCTGACCTCTCGGTTCAGTGTGTTTCTGGTCTGCTTGAACAGGTCCCGGTCGCCGCTCCTGTAGGCCTCCTCCTTGACTTTGCGCAGCCTCCTAAGGTTCGGTGTAAACCAAGGTTTGTCGTTGTTGTACGTGCAGAAGGTCTTAGTCTGCACACACAGATCCTCACAAAAACTGATGTATGATGTGACAGTGTCAGTGAGTTCATGCAAGTCTGAATTTGCAGCTTCAAAAACACTCCAATCGGTGCAGTCAAAGCAGGCTCGGAGGTCCTGCCTTGACTCCAATGTCCACTTCCTGACAGTCCTCACCACAGGCTTTTAGTTTTTAGTTTCTGTCTGTAGGCAGGGATCAGATGAACTAGACAGTGGTCCGAGAGTCCTAAAGCTGCACAAGCCACAGAGTGGTATGCATCCTTAATTACGGTGTAGCAGTGGTCCAGTGTCTGTGCCCCTCTGGTGGGACACGTTATGTGCTGTCTGTATCTGGGGAGTTTGTGTGCGAGGTTCGCCCTGTTAAGATCACCCAGAACAATGATTAGTGAATTTGGTAGAAGTTTCTCCATGTCTGTCACCTGGTCAGCCAGCATCTGCGTGGCTTCACTCGCACGTGCGTGTGGTGGGATGTAAACAGCCGCCATGACGATCGAGGAGAACTCCCGTGGTGAATAGAACGGCCGGCAGTTTATGAAAAGTGTTTCTAGGAGAGGGCTGCAAAACTCTTTCAACACCATGACATCGGTACACCAACGTTCATTAATGTAGAAACAGAGACCACCTCCCTTTGATTTTCCGGAGAGCTCCGCGCTGCGATCTGCACGCGTTAGCCGAAACCCAGCTAACTCCATGGCGTGGTGGGGGGTTCGTTCGCTAAGCCACGTCTCAACAAAACACAGCGCGGCGGATCTGCTGAAGTCCGTGTTCCTTGAAGTGAGGAGCAGCAGTTCGTCCATCTTGTTCGCCAGGGAGCGGACATTCGCCAGATGAATTGACGGTAGGGCAGAACGGAACCCTCTCTGCCTCAGCTTTACGAGGGCTCCCGCTCGTTTTCCGCGTCGCCGCCGTCGCGCTAGCTTGTATAGCACCGCCGCTCCGGCTAAAATCTCCGACAAACAGTCTGAATCAGAGAGAACAGGAGAGAAAATACCAGAAGAAGACTGACCGATGTTTAACAGTGCTTCTCTAGTAAAAGTGATCCGGGATGGACAGCAGAAGACACAGAAAACACACAAAATAAGACAAAGAAACAGAGAGCGACTCACCGTGGCAGCCATCCGCGGCGCCATCAGTCGTAACCAAATCCCCGTAAGCGTATCGTAGCTAATGTTATGAGCGTTAGCTGTGTTTCCTTTATTGATATCCGGCAATTTAATATTTTCTCTTTTCGTTCTCTTTTACCTTAGCATACTCCCGCACATCCTATACCAATAAATTCCAGCATAGCGTAGTACCGCATAACGTAACTTTAGCAATTAAAAAGGGTTCACCTGTTTCTCTCAAAGAATCGGAAGAATCTTCCACCTTACCTGGAAAGAAGGTCTTCCCCAGTGCCACTCTCCTGAGTCACAGCGCCACCGCCGAACGCCACCCCCCCCACGAGCCTCAGCGAATTAACTGACGGCTCTCGTCATCCCATGACGTTCCCACATCTAACCGATAAGCCCTAAAACATTCGGTAACCCCTATGGTACCGTTTAATCGGGTTAGACGTGAAACATTTAAATGTAAATTGAATTCATCCTCTAAATCAAGACATATATTTAGAAATACATTCATCTACATAAATTGCGATCCCCCTAAGTCCCGCCCCCTGGAAACACTCGTAAACTCCTGTCAATCACTCTGGCGGCTCTTTTTTCCGTAATCCCCCTATCTTACAAAACCTCACATCGCCCAAATAAACGAACAATATGGAATACCATTCTCCTAAATCCCCTGGTATTATTAAAGTGTGTACCCCGATCCCCTTCATTCGTAGAATTAATTTATAACATTAATACGATCGTACATTCGTAACCAAATCCCCGTAAGCGTATCGTAGCTAATGTTATGAGCGTTAGCTGTGTTTCCTTTATTGATATCCGGTCTCATTCATCCGGCAATTTAATATTTTCTCTTTTCGTTGTCTTTTAGCTTAGCATACTCTCACATATCCTATACCAATAAAGGCTAGCATAGCGTAGTACCGTATAACTTAGCTTTAGCGATTAAAAAGGGTTCACCTGTTTTTCTCAAAAAGAATCGGAAGAATCTTCCACATTACCTGGAAAGAAGGGCTTCCCCAGTGCCACTCTCCTGCCTCACAGCGCCACCGCCGAAAGCCAACCCTTCTTTTCTCTTTTCTTTTCTCTCCCACGAGCCTCAGCGAAGCAACTGACGGCTCTCGTCATTCAATCACGTTCCCACATCTAACTGATAAGCACTAAGACATTCTGTAAACCCTATTGGTACCGTTTAATTAGGTTAGTCGTGAAACATTTAAATGTAAATTGAATTCATCATCTAAATCAAATTATATATTTAGAAATACATTCATCTACGTAAATCGCGATCCCCCTAGGTCCCGCCCCCCGGAAATACTCGTAAACTCCTGTCAATTACTCTGCCGGCTCTTTTTTTTTCTGTAATCCCCCTATTTTCCCAAACCCTCCCCTCGTCCAAATAAAAAATTCATATGGAATAAAATTCTCCTCAACCCCCTGGTATTATTAAAGTGTGTTTCCCGATTCCATTAATTCGTAGAATTAATTTATAACATTAATACGATCGTATATTTGTAACGAAATCACTATAAGCGTATCGTGGCTAATGTTATGAGCGTTAGCAATGCGGAAGTACTTTTTCATTTCTGAATTTAAAGGGTATCATTAATCCCCTAATATTCGCGTCTAGCCGAGCTCTATTCGTACCACAGCGATTTAGTGTGCCAAGGGCGCCCTCAAGCGTCCCATCACGTACTATGTTTTCCTTTTATGTGTTAGAAGAAAAATCCTTCTTTTTTTTATATTTTTCTTTTAGAGTTTGCTTAAAATCAAAAATATAATTCGATTATAGTCCCCCCTTTTTTTTGTTTTGTAATTTAATTCAATTTAATCGTAAATTTTTAGATTTGGTTGGATTAAAATTCATTCTGGAATCTCATTGCATTTAGGATCAACATAAGGTTCAGTTTAGATTAATTTTGTTGAAATTTGGTGTAATTCCTAATTAATTTAGCGTTAATGGTTAGGGTCAGAGGTCAAGGTTAGAATTAGGGTTTGGGTTAGGTTTTCATTCTGAATCTGAATTTATGTAAGTTTTATGAATTGATTAAGTGTTAGGATTTAATGTTAGAGTAGAGTCCAAATAAGGATGAAGATTAGAATTTGGTGTCCGAGTTGGGCACTTTATCTATGTTGTCAGGAAAACCAGCCAACCAGAGTTAGACTCTTTGATTAAATGGAAAGTGTCAGGTTTTTCTCCAACCTCCTTTCAGCCGTCTCCCAATCACATAAACATCCCCCACAAGAACTTAAACCAAGGAACAATTATGATATTTTCCCTAATTTCCATATATCGTTTCGGGAGGGCATTCCCTCCAAATTTTCCCCAACCGTGTAAACTCCACCACTAGAACTTCTATTTTAACCCCGATATTCCAGTGTTCTCCGTTTCCGTTGTTGCCAAATTGAGTCCTAGTGGATATTGAGTTTTCAACCTCCTGACCCATCTCATTTCCGCGTTTTCCCTATCCCTTTGTGTCCAGCCCGCACAGCTCTCCAAAATCCGTATTCTCAAGTTACGTAACCCGTGCAGGCGGAAATGGCGTACTACATGCGTGTTACGCTTCTGGTTATGTGTGATGCTGTAGCGGTGCGCATGCAGTCTGCTTCTGACATCATTTCGAGTCCGTCCCACATACATAACTCCACACAATCGACAGCTCATACAGTAGACCGCATTCCGCGTAGACAAGGCCTTACCCGTCTGTTAGGTTCAGATTCAGCAAAAGGATCAGCAGACAAAACCAGTGAGACAAAATGTTGATCTTTTCTCGCGAGGAGTGCATCCAGACTTACAGCAATCCAAAATACACTAAAGGTCTTGGTTACACTCCTCTCTTTTTATTAAGGAATGCCCTACCTACAATGTGAGACTAGCCCCTGATAGGTGGGGGGGAAAGCGTGGGCTAGTCTCAAGAGTGAAGAAACGAGATTCTATGTGAAACTAGAAGTCGCGGACAGGATCCCATGAGAACCGAAAAGTGAATGTTATGGGAAACAAAGTAGTCATGAGAAAAGAGTGCATAGACAAAATGACATGTGCAGACATCAACAACTTTCTTGGATTCCCAGATGTGTAGAAAGTCAGGAAGCTCCAGACAGCATCGTTTGACTTGCTGTGGACTGGGGGATGTCTGCAAGAAGAAACAGCAAGCATTCTGCGCAATAACTTTATTAATAAGTACTCATTAGGGAACGCATGATAACATATATATACAATTTATCTAACACCGTCTGTGTGAAGAAATGTTCTTTCTTCTGAGAGTCTGTTATCACTCCTATTGATCTCCTGGCTGCACGAGAGGACCCACTTTTCATTTTAGTGCTAACCAACAAATCTTTTAAATTTGGATTCCTTTTGAAGGCTGAAACCACCTTATGTTTCGCCTTCAGGTCAGTCAGCGCCGACGCTTCCAAATTCTGTTTAATTTTTCTGTGAACATTGACTGTGTAAGAGTTGTAAATCGAAATTAGAGGAAGTATCATTTTTTTAACCCGCTGAGTGTCCCCTCTTCTTCCTTTTTTCCATGTTTGTAGCTTAATCGTGCGAAGAAATGACCGAGAATAACCTCGTTGCTGTAATGACCTGAACAAGACTTTGGTCGCTTCTTCCCTATCTTCTGTGTGAGTGCAAATTCTCCCGAATCTCAAGAGTTGTGAATAAACCAAACCCCCAAACGTGTGTCTAGGGTGAAAACTCTTTTTGTGTAGTAGCGCATGAGTATCTGTGGATTTAAAAAATACTCTGACATCAAGTCCCCCTGTTGTATGAAATTCCGGTCCCTTATATGTAGTTGTGTCAAGAAAATTAATTTCCCTCTCGCTAATCTGTGCCGTCAGTTTAATTGAAGGGTGGTGGCCATTTAAGGTTTTAAGAAACACGTCAAATTCTTCCCTAGAATCTCCCCAAATTCCCCAAATATCATCTAAGAACCTCAGGTAAGCTATAGGTTTCTTAGAGCACTGTGTCAAGGCGTTCTCCTCCCATTCAGCCATATAGATATTGGCATAGGCTGGAGAGAAACGTTTCCCCATTGCTGTCCCCTTGACCTGTAAAAAATACCCATTGTCAAATTGAAAATCATTCTTAGTCAGATTGAGTTCCAGCAATGCCAAAATGTGTTCATCCGGGCGGCCCAAAATCGGATTACGTGCCAAAACATTGCGTACCGCCTCTAAACCCCTAGCAGTTTCAATATTAGTATACAAGTTTTCAACATCCATGGAAAACAACCAACAGGTCTGTGGCACGGTCAAGGTCCGTACTTTTGAAACAAAATCATTAGTATCTTTGATGTAACTCGGATGTAGAATTGACAAGGGATTCAAGTAATAATCTACTAGCTCAGCCGAGCCGTAGGATTCGCTACTACAATCTGACTCGATGGAACGTCCTGGCGGCATTTCGTAGGGCCAGGGCCACGATGCCGGGTCTTTATGAATCTTAGGGAGTAGATAAAAGGACGTGACGGGGATGCTCCTGTTAAATACAAGAATTGTTTTTTTAGTAATGTGGTGCTCTTTTCTCATTTGATCTAATATTGTGTGGACTAACTTTTCTGTATCCGGATAAATCGGTTTTTGGATCGAATGGTAATACTCCGTATTGCGAAGTTGTCGATGAGCCTCTCTCACGTCATTTTTTCGGTCCATAATGACCACCGCTGACCCTTTATCTGCTGGCTTAATAATCAATTCCTCTGCCGAACTTAAGTCGTCCAGGGCTCTTCTTTCGCCCTCTGTCAAATTTGGCATCTCTCTTGGGACTTCCACTTGTTTTAGGACTGCTCTGTCTTTGTGTATTAATACTTTTATCTCCCTGGGTACTTCATCATCCTTGGGCTCCCACATTGAAGCCGACTGGAATTTGGGTGGTGCTGCCGTCGTCGAAGTTCCAAAATAAGAGTCTAGTTTTAACCTTCTATGGTACTGTCGCACATGGGCCTTGGTGATCCTTCTCTGATCCTTCATCATGGTTGCGGTGGGGACGAATGTAAGCCCCTTCTCCAGAAGCTCCCTATGATCTTTCGTCAAACTAAAGGAGGTCGACAGGTTGACCACTGGATCAGCCAGGGTTATCTCCTTGAGTTAGGGGAGGCTCCTTGGCATAAAAAAGGTTTTCCACAAGTTCCATATCTCTTCAGCCGTGTCCGTTGTCCAATGGATGTTGTCCGGTCCTGTGGTAAACAGTCTTGATGGTAAGCGTTGAATCGAATGACCCGTTTCCTCTATTATTTCATTCAGTTCCCTAAGGTTGGCTTGGATCTCCAAAGGAAGTGATTGGGAATAATTAATTTTAGGAATGAATATTTTAGCATAAGGAAAAGTGGCCTTAGCTGCTCCCAGCAATCTGGCTATCTCCTTGGATATGAATATTGGGATGACCCTACCTCTATTGTTAAGGCCCAAGGATAAAATGACCCCTAGCACGTTGGGAGAGGTTGCAGTTCTGTTTCTGAGTAGGTGAATCCCATGGCGGATTTTAGCTCCCGGGTAACAGTCCACTTGTACTTCGCGGTCTTCGATTTTCTGCAATTTGGCCAAGTTTGAATCACCTACAATCAACCATCTTCTCTGGGGAAACAAAAAACAATTTGCCCTCTTATTCCCTTCATGTTCGTGTGTGGTGTACATCGATTGTGGTTCGGTTTGTGTGTCACGTGACTGGAAGAATATTGTTTCCAGTAATTTCGGTCGTGGTGTCTCTCTTCTCCTAATTGGTGTTTCTGACGAGTTAGGGCCAGTAGGTTCCTGGTATTTCCTCCTTATTCCTTCAATGCGCTTCATTGGAGTCTCTGTCGTCGGTTCTTCGGAAGCTGTCGAGTCCTCCTCTTGAGTCGGTGAAGGTAAGTCTTCCATCTGCTGGTCAAGGTAAGTCGTTTGAGGCGCTCCCCAATCCTCTATGTGTTGGGCATCCCTCTGTTCCCCTGAGTGGTGGGTGAGCTTCTTACTCCTCTTTCTCTTTTTCTTAGTCTCCTTAATCTTCTTAACTTCACCTTGTTGAGTGTCTTTTTTTAGGTTGGGGTTAGGGTCAGGGTCAGGGTTAGGGTTAGGGTTAGGTTTTGAGTACAGAGACCCACTCCAAAAGGAGCGAGGAGGTGCACGGACCTCCCGGTCCCAGGATCCCCTATCCTCCCTGTCCAAAAAATTGGGCGGTTGACGTGGTCCCCTCCGACCACGACTAACCACCGTCCACTCTGTCATTGTTGTTTTTTTTTAACTTATTTAATTTTGAAAATTTAATGTATTTTTAACTTTATTTATTTACCAAAGCATTTAATGTACTAATTTGCCAATGAAATCCAATTCAATCCCTTTATTTATTCACGTATTTATTGAGACCCCCAAATCAATAAAGTCCCCAATAACCCAAACCCAGTGTATTGTGCCAAAAACAACAAAAAAACTTCTTTTTAAATGAACTGAAACAAATACGACGTTTCGACCTTAATCGGTCTTCATCGGGTACTATAAAAAAAAAAAAAAAAATGAAAAAAATGAAGAAAACCCCCAAAAAATATATTAGTGAAAGAGTTGGCTAGTTTTTAAGAGAGCAGAGAGTTGTCGACTGTTCGAGAGACAAAAGCACAATGAACCTGTTTTTTTCTCGCCTCCTTTTATACTCTTTCATTTTTTCTTTTTTCCGGGTCCCTTTTCCTTTTTCCTTTTTTCCTTTTGATTCAGATTTTATTTTGTTGACTTGTATATCACTTTTCGCACCATAAACCACTAAATCCACTGGTCTAATTATTTTCATTCGTTCTGTTGCTTATTTTACATCAAATGTATAATTTGTGTTAATATTGTTTTATTTATTTATCTCTTTCGACTCAATCATCAATTAATATTTAATGTTACCTCTGTGTTTTTAATACTTCTGAAATTTCGTAAATGATTTTAAATTAATTAGTATTTATACATTTTAAATTTTGACGTTCTAAACTTTTATGTATTTTTAAGCTTTCTTAGTGTTTTTGAAAATTTGTAATTGTCATTTTTTTTTATTTTTACATGTTATAGCGGCAGAATTATAATTTAGGCGATTGTTGATGTTAGGATTGTGTGATGTGGGTGGGGTTAGGGGTTAGGGTTAGGGGTTAGGGGTTAGGTTTAGGGTTAGGATTAGGTTTGGGGTTAGGGTTAGGGTAGGGTTAGGGTTAGGGTTAGGATTAGGTTTGGGGTTAGGTTAGGATTATGGGTAAGGAGTAGCGATTGGGGTTAGGTTAGGATTATGGGTAAGGAGTAGGGATTGGGGTTAGGGATGGGATTGTAGTAAGGATCCAAATCAAGTGGTGTATGGTGAATCTTCAATGCTTAATGTTTAGTCCAATTGGCTCCCTAGTTCCCAATGTAAATATCCAATATCGTTCCCTCCCTTTTCTTTCTATGTCTGTCCAATTAATGTTCCTTTGTAATCCCGCCATTCTCATTGAGGCCATACCATGATCAACAACATGTTTAACTAAGGGTGTGTCCATTTCTTTCTTGTTCTTCACATTATACCGATGCTGATACATGCGTGTGGACAAATTGTTTCGTGATTCGCCAACATATTGGATCCCACATTTGTTACAAAAAATAACATAAACACAATTTCTAGATTTTGGGTTGATTCCCTGGTCAATTCCAAATACTGTTCCCATTTCTATATTTTTAATGAAATTTAGTCTCTTGAATTGAGTGTCCAACAATAAGGGTTTGTCCCACTTCAATGTTGGCAATTTTGCCCGGATCAAAATATCTGCCAGACTCTTGTTCCGCTTGTAGGCAGAAATGACCTTAGTGCCAGAAAATAGCCCCAGAGCACCCTGTCCGTCGTGACTGCGCCAGCCATGCTGATCAGGCCAAGTTGGGCTTAAGAAACATGTATTTGCTTTGTATTTGTTGTTTGTTTTTGTGTTTGCACTTTGCCTATCCAGTCGCCTTTGTTATATATGTAATAAATGAGTCTCGACTTGGCATGATAGATTGACAGCGGCATTTGCGGTCAAATTAGTCGTACCTCGCACTTAATTCATCGACTCCCCTATCTGGGTGGAGCGAGAGCATCTTGCTCTGTGCGGCATCCATGCGCTCTCCTATCTGGGTAGAGCGTGAGTAAATTATAATTTTGCACCTAATTGTTTTCCTATCGGCGCTAGTTTGCGCTCCCTTTTATTTCCTCCGTGTGGCCATCGACAACGTTTCGGCATCTTTTGTGCCTTCCTCAGGTCTGGCACACGGGAATTGCAGCTAAATTTAGTTTTGTTGCATGTGGAGCTGTTTCCTCCTTCATGGCCGCATCGAGACTGAATTTCCTGCTCCGAGCAGTCCTTATATGTGTTTCATGTCAGCAATTTGCGTTTCGTTCCGGATAATTTTCCATCTACTCATTTTAGCTTATTAACTTGTTGTTTTTGCTCTTTTCTTGCAGGTACCGATTGGGTGTGAATATGTGAACTCGGCATAGTTAAGTATAACTGTGTGTTTTTCTGTTTCAGGTTATCCAGGTAAGTATTGTTTTTTTTGATAGTGTAAATTTTTACTTTCAACCACTTTTTAGTTTATATTCAATTTCGTGTTTGTGTTCAAATTTTTGACTTCTTAATTTCCATTTTTTGACTTGCAGGTTGAAATTTTTTTCATAATGGGAGTCAGGGAGGGATTTGGATTAGGGTTAGGGTTAGGGTTGGGGTTAGGGTTTGGGGTTAGGTTAGGGTTAGGGTAGGATCGGTTTAGGGGACAGCGCACAGACGCAGCAGGAGCTCAATGGAAACTGGAAACGTGGGGGGGCAGTGGGGGTGGCACAGGCGAGTTAGGATTAAGAAGGGAGTTCCTCCCCCGAAGGAGAGGAGCAAAGGCACGGTCCTACCATCCACGCCCACGTCCCACATCCAGCCCCAGAGCAACCTGTCCGTCGTGGCTGCGCCAGCCATGCTGGTCAGGCCAAGTTGGGCTTAATAAACATGTATTTGCTTTGTATTTGTTGTTTGTTTTTGTGTTTGCACTTTGCCTATCCGGTCGCCTTTGTTATATATGTAATAAATGAGTCTCGACTTGGCATGATAGATTGACAGCTGCATTTGCGGTCAAATTAGTCGTACCTCGCACTTAATTCATCGACTCCCCTATCTGGGTGGAGCGAGAGCATCTTGCTCTGTGCGGCATCCATCCGCTCTCCTATCTGGGTAGAGCGTGGGTAAATTATAATTTTGCGTCTAATTGTTTTCCTATCGGCGCTAGTTTGCGCTCCCTTTTATTTCCTCCGTGTGGCCATCGACAACGTTTCGGCATCTTTTGTGCCTTCCTCAGGTCTGGCACACGGGAATGGAAGCTAAATTTAGTTTTGTTGCATGTGGAGCTGTTTCCTCCTTCATGGCCGCATCGAGACTGAATTTCCTGCTCCGAGCGGTCCTTATATGTGTTTCATGTCAGCAATTTGCGTTTCGTTCCGGATAATTTTCCATCTACTCATTTTAGCTTATTAACTTGTTGTTTTTGCTCTTTTCTTGCAGGTACCGATTGGGTGTGAATATGTGAACTCGGCATAGGTAAGTATAACTGTGTGTTTTTCTGTTTCAGGTTATCCAGGTAAGTATTGTTTTTTTGATAGTGTAAACTTTTACTTTCAACCACTTTTTAGTTTATGTCAGGTGCAGAGCAGGGAGAGGATTCGAATGCAGAGACTTCAATGTCCAAAAAGGCTTTTATTGTCTCCACTGATAGTCGAACAAAAAACGCCTCAATAGGAGGGAAAAAAGGGAAAACTAAGGCGCCTCGAACCGAGGGAGAAAAAGGGGAAATCAAAGCACCTCGAACCGAGGGAAATACAAAAACAAGATAGCGATGTAACCAAGTTAACATCGGGGATCAAAGTCGCTCAAACAAGGCTTGTACGTGGAACTCGAGGGTTTCGTGATCGCTAGTGTTCTTACAAGGCAAGACGCACTGGCACTGGATACTGGGAAAGACGCGGGTTATATGGACACAGGAGGGGAACACAGGTGAAGACAGTTGGTCATTGACGCAGGTGCACACACTTGGAATCAGGGGTTCACGTGACCGGACGCACAGGGGAAGGACACACCGACTGGAACGAGAGGAAAATCACACAATAAAACAGGAAGTGATCCGGACGACACATGACAGCATGACATAACCCCCCCCCACTAGGGCCGGATCCCAGACGGACCCGGAGCATCGGGGTGAGCCGCGTAAAAGTCATCTAGTAGCCCGGGATCCAGGATATAGCTACGCGGCACCCATTGCCGCTCCTCTGGCCCGTAACCCTCCCAGTCCACCAGGAACTGCCAGCCCCGGCCCTTCCGGCGCACGTCCAGCAACTTCTTAACTGTGTAGGTAGGCCCACCCCCCACCGTCCGCGTAGGCGGGGGTGCCGCGGGAGCCGGCACCATCCCACTTTCCCTAACCGGCTTGACCTTCCCGACGTGGAAGGTGGGATGCACCGCAAGGGACCGAGGCAGACGGAGTCGCACAGCCGCTGGACCGACGACCTTGGAGATCGGAAACGGCCCTACAAAACGGGGGGCCAGCTTCCTGGAGCCCACCTGGAGGGGAAGGTCCCGGGCGGACAGCCAGACCCGCTGGCCGGGCCGGTAGACAGGTGCCGGACGACGTCTCCGGTCAGCCATCCTCTTCACCCTGTCGCCCTGGCGGACCAGTATGGCCCTTGCCGCTGCCCAGATGCGCCGACAGCGTCTCACCACGGCGCACGCCGAGGTAACTGACACCTCCGGCTCGCTGTCGGGGAAGAGCAGGGGCTGGTATCCAAAGACGCACATGAAGGGGGACATCCCGGTCGCCGTGATGGGAAGGGAGTTATGGGCGTACTCTACCCAGGTCAAGTTTTGACTCCACGACGAGGGGTTCTGGGTTACCAAACAGCGGAGGCCCATTTCCAGCTGTTGGTTAATGCGTTCTGCTTGGCCGTTCGCTTCCGGGTGGTAGCCCGAAGTGAGGCTCACGGTGGCCCCTATAAGCTTGCAGAAAGCCCTCCAAAAGCGGAACACGAACTGGGGGCCCCTATCTGACACGACGTCCGAGGAAATCCATGAATCCTGCAGACGTGGTCCATGAGAACTACTGCCGTACGTTTGGCCGAAGGTAATTTGGGCAGGGCAATGAAGTGGGCCATCTTGGAGAACCTATCCACGACGGTGAGTATCGTCGTCTTACCGCTAGACACCGGCAGTCCCGTGACAAAATCCACAGAGATGTCGGCCCATGGTCGAGAGGGAATGGAGAGAGGCTGCAGCAACCCCACACGGCGGCCCGGAGTGTTCTTACTCCGCGCACAGATGGAACAGGCTGCAACATACTCCCGGACGTCCGCCCCCATGGAGGGCCACCAGAATCTTTGTTGGATGACGTGCAGGGTTCTTCGCACGCCCGGGTGACACGTGAGCCGGGAGGTGTGCGCCCAGTGGATCACTTGGGATCGTAGTTGGGGCGGAACAAACAGTCTATTCTCGGGACTTCCCCTAGGGGGTGGATCATCGTGGTTTGCCCGCTTCACCAAGTCCTCTATGGGCCAGGTTACGGCTCCCACCACGCAGTGAGGGGGGAGAATGGGCTCTGGCTCTGTGGACACCGGGTCTGGGCTGTAGATGCGTGACAGCGCATCAGGTTTGGTGTTCTTGGCCCCCGGTCTGTAAGACAACGTGAAATGGAAACGGTTAAAGAAGAGGGACCAACAAGCCTGGCGGGAGTTCAATCGCTTGGCCTCCTTGATATATTGCAGGTTCTTGTGATCGGTCCAAACCAGAAAGGGGTGTTGGGCTCCCTCCAGCCAGTGTCTCCATTCTTCAAGAGCCTTTTTGAATTTGCTAACAATTCCCGATCTCCGACGTCATAGTTCTGCTCCGCGGGGGTCAGCCGTCGGGACAAAAAGGCGCATGGATGGAGCTTGTTGTCGACCTGGGATCTCTGAGACAGGATGGCGCCGATTCCCTGACTGGAGGCATCAACCTCCACCACGAACTGACGAGATGGGTCGGGCAAGGTAAGGATTGGAGCGGTGGTGAACCGCCTCTTCAGCTCCTGGAAGGCGGCTTCAGCCTCCGCCGTCCAGCGAAACGGAACTGTCGGGGAGGTGAGAGCGTGCAGGGGAGCCTCGGTGGCGCTGAAGCCTCGTATGAATCGTCTATAAAAGTTAGCAAATCCCAGAAATTGCTGCACTCTTTTGCGGCTATCCGGTACCGGCCATTGGGTCACCGCGCTTACTTTGGCTGGGTCCATCTGGACCTTCCCTGGGGCTATGATGAAGCCAAGGAACGATATCGTTTCTGCATGGAACTCGCTCTTTTCGGCCTTTACATAAAGTCGATGGTCCAGGAGCCGTTGCAGGACCGACTTAACATGACTCTCATGGGTCCTCAAATCTGGTGAATAAATTAAGATGTCATCCAAGTAAACGAAAACAAAGTGGTCTAAGAAATCACTCAGAACGTCATTGATCATGGCCTGGAAGACCGCGGGGGCATTGGTGAGGCCGAACGGCATTACCCGGTATTCAAAGTGTCCCCGGGGGGTGTTGAAGCCCGTCTTCCACTCATCACCTTCCCGAATGCGCACGAGGTGATACGCGTTACGCAAATCTAACTTGGTGAATACCCGAGCCTGCTGCAACTGATCAAACACGGCCGACATGAGTGGGAGGGGGTACCGATTCTTTATAGTGATCTGGTTGAGGGGACTGTAATCTATGCAGGGGCGCAGGGTTCCGTCTTTCTTCCCCACAAAGAAAAACCCGGCCCCTGCAGGCGATGATGACGGCATGATCAGACCCGCTTTAAGTGACGCGTCAATATAGTCATTTAAGGCCTTCTTTTCGGGGCCCGAAAGGGAATAAAGTCTCCCCTTGGGGATCGAAGCACCGAGCAATAGGTCTATGGCGCAGTCGTAGGGACGGTGGGGTGGTAAGGAGCTCGCCTTGGCTTTGCTAAATACCTCCGCAAGTTGATGGTAGCATTTGGGTACTTGGTTTAGATCCGGAGCTCTGAACTCTGGTTCAGGAGACGCAAAGTCCGAGGGAGAAGTGCATGGGGACTCGATCGAAGGGTTCGGTTTGACACACGATACTTGGCACTGGGATGCCCACCCCTTTATCTCCCCTGACTCCCAGTTTATTGCAGGGTTGTGGTGTTTTAGCCACGGATAACCGAGGATAAGTTTTTAATCAACGCAATAATTTACAACCGTTGACCAGTCGAAATAATCGTCGAAATTTGGCATCTGTGGCTGGAAGCAGACGCCGAGTTCGACGTTCCTCCCAAACGCCACACTCCCTCGCTTTTCAGGGCTACACAAAAAAACATATTTTTCAAAACAACGAGTTGTAATTACCTTGTACGCTCTAGACGGTCAAGTTGCAAGCTGAAAACAAAAATATTTGTCTTGTTAGTTGTCGTGTTACTAACCGCTGTGTCTTGTTTGCAAGCATTGCCGCTTTCCTACTTCCTGTTGCAAGTCACGCCCACGGATTATAATTTTGCCGTGAGTTCCGCCTATTGACATCATGTCCGCGTCACATGACTGCGACATAATATTATCTAAAACTGTTTGTGCGGTCTGGGTAGCACGTCCGCCTCACAGTTAGGAGGGTGCGGGTTCGATTCCACCTCCGGCCCTCCCTGTGTGGAGTTTGCATGTTCTCCCCGGGCCCGCGTGGGTTTTCTCCGGGCACTCCGGTTTCCTCCCACATTCCAAAAACATGCTTGGTAGGCCGATTGAAGACTCCAAATTGTCCCTAGGTGTGAGTGTGAGTGCGATTGGTTGTCTGTCTCTGTGTGCCCTGCGATTGGCTGGCAACCAGTTCAGGGTGTCCCCCGCCTACTGCCCGATGACGGCTGGGATAGGCTCCAGCACGCCCGCGACCCCCGTGGGGACTAAGCGGTTCAGAAAATGGATGGATGGATGTTTGTGCGGTATTGTGTTGTTTTGTGCGGTATTGTGTTATTCTGTGCGGCGTCGTGTTGTTCTGTGCGGCGTCGTGTTGTTCAGTGCGGCGTCATGTTGTTCAGTATGGCATGGTGTAGTTCAGTGCGGCATGGTGTTGTTCAGTGCGGCATGGTGTTGTTCAGTGCGGCATGGTGTTGTTAAGTGCGGCATGGTGTTGTTCAGTGCGGCATGGTGTAGTTCAGTGCGGCATGGTGTTGTTCAGTGCGGCATGGTGCTCTTCAGTGCGGCATGGTGTTGTTCAGTGCGGCATGGTGTTGTTAAGTGCGGCATGGTGTAGTTCAGTGCGGCATGGTGTTGTTCAGTGCGGCATGGTGTTGTTCAGTGCGGCATGGTGTTGTTCAGTGCGGGATGGTGTTGTTCAGTGCGGCATGGTGTTGTTCAGTGCGGCATGGTGTTGTTCAGTGCGGCATGGTGTTGTTTAGTGCGGCATGGTGGTGTTCAGTGCGGCATGGTGTTGTTCAGTGCGGCATGGTGTTGTTCAGTGCGGCATGGTGTTGTTCAGTGCGGCATGGTGTTGTTCAGTGCGGGATGGTGTTGTTCAGTGCGGCATGGTGTTGTTCAGTGCAGGATGGTGTTGTTCAGTGCGGGATAGTGTTGTTCAGTGCAGGATGGTGTTGTTCAGTGCGGCATGGTGTTGTTCAAAGCGGCATGGTGTTGTTCAGTGCGGGATGGTGTTGTTCAGTGCGGGATGGTGTTGTTCAGTGCGGCATAATGTTGCTCAGTGCGGCATAATGTTGTTCAGTGCGGCATGGTGTTGTTCAGTGCGGCATGGTGTTGTTCAGTGCGGCATAATAATGTTCAGTGCGGCATGGTGTCGTTCAGTGCGGCATGGTGTCGTTCAGTGCGGCATGGTGTTGTTCAGTGCGGCATGGTGTTGTTAAGTGCAGCATGGTGTAGTTCAGTGCGGCATGGTGTTGTTCAGTGCGGCATGGTGTTGTTCAGTGCGGCATGGTGTTGTTCAGTGCTGGATGGTGTTGTTCAGTGCGGCATGGTGTTGTTCAGTGCGGCATGGTGTTGTTCAGTGCAGCATGGTGTTGTTCAGTGCGGCATGGTGGTGTTCAGTGCGGCATGGTGTTGTTCAGTGCGGCATGGTGTTGTTCAGTGC
The DNA here is from genome assembly GCF_024217435.2 of Syngnathus scovelli. Lineage (NCBI taxonomy): Eukaryota > Metazoa > Chordata > Actinopteri > Syngnathiformes > Syngnathidae > Syngnathus > Syngnathus scovelli. Next base: position 64,161 of record NW_026061581.1, on the reverse strand, counting down.
GGCATGGTGTCGTTCAGTGCGGCATGGTGTCGTTCAGTGCGGGATGGTGTTGTTCAGTGCGACATGGTGTTGTTCAGTGCGACATGGTGTTGTTCAGTGCGGCATGGTGTTGTTCAGTGCGGCATGGTGTTGTTCAGTGCGGCATGGTGTTGTTCAGTGCGGCATGGTGTTGTTCAGTGCGGCATGGTGTTGTTCAGTGCGGGATGGTGTTGTTCAGTGTGGCATGGTGTTGTTCAGTGCAGCATGGTGTTGTTCAGTGCGGCATGGTGTTGTTCAGTGCGGCATGGTGTTGTTCAGTGCGGCATGGTGTTGTTCAGTGTGGCATAATGTTGTTCAGTGCGGCATGGTGTTGTTCAGTGCAGGATGGTGTTGTTCAGTGCGGGATGGTGTTGTTCAGTGCAGGATGGTGTTGTTCAGTGCGGCATGGTGTTGTTCAAAGCGGCATGGTGTTGTTCAGTGCGGGATGGTGTTGTTCAGTGCGGCATAATGTTGCTCAGTGCGGCATAATGTTGTTCAGTGCGGCATGGTGTTGTTCAGTGCGGCATGGTGTTGTTCAGTGCGGCATAATAATGTTCAGTGCGGCATAATGTTGTTCAGTGCGGCATAATGTTGTTCAGTGCGGCATGGTGTTGTTCAGTGCGGCATGGTGTTGTTCAGTGCGGGATGGTGTTGTGCAGTGCGGGATGGTGTTGTTCAGTGCGGCATGGTGTTGTTCAGTGCGGCGTCATGTTGTTCAGTACGGCATGTTGTAGTTCAGTGCGGCATGGTGTTGTTCAGTGCGGCATGGTGTTGTTCAGTGCGGCATGGTGTTGTTCAGTGCGGCATGGTGTTGTTCAGTGTGGCATAATGTTGTTCAGTGCGGCATGGTGTTGTTCAGTGCGGGATGGTGTTGTTCAGTGCGGGATGGTGTTGTTCAGTGCAGGATGGTGTTGTTCAGTGCGGCATAATGTTGTTCAGTGCGGCATTGTGTTGTTCGGTGCGGCATGGTGTTGTTCAGTGCGGCATAATGTTGTTCAGTGCGGCATAATGTTGTTCAGTGCGGCATGGTGTTGTTCATTGCGGCATGGTGTTGTTCAGTGCGGCATGGTGTTGTTCAGTGCGGCATGGTGTTGTTCAGTGCGGCATGGTGTTGTTCAGTGCGGCATGGTGTTGTTCAGTGCGGCATGGTGTTGTTCAGTGGGGCATGGTGTTGTTCAGTGCGTCATAGTGTTGTTTAGTGCGGGATGGTGTTGTTCAGTGCGGCATGGTGTTTTTCAGTGCGGCATGGTGTTGTACAGTGCGGAATGGTGTTGTTCAGTGCGGCATGGTGTTGTTCAGTGCGGGATGGTGTTGTTCAGTGCGGCATGGTGTTGTTCAGTGCGGCATGGTGTTGTTTAGTGCGGCATGGTGTTGTTCAGTGCGGGATGGTGTTGTTTAGTGCGGGATCGTGTTGTTCAGTGCGGCATGGTGTTGTTCAGTGCGGGATGGTGTTGTTCAGTGCGGCATAATGTTGTTCAGTGCGGCATAATGTTGTTCAGTGCGGCATGGTGTTGTTCAGTGCGGGATGGTTTTGTTCAGTGCAGGATGGTGTTGTTCAGTGCGGCATGGTGTTGTTCAATGCGGCATGGTGTTGTTCAGTGCGGGATGGTGTCGTTTAGTGCGGCATGGTGTTTTTCAGTGCGGCATAATGTTGTTCAGTGCGGCATGGTGTTGTTCAGTGCGGCATGGTGTTGTTCAGTGCGGCATAATGTTGTTCAGTGCGGCATAATGTTGTTCAGTGCGGGATGGTGTTGTTCAGTGCGGCATGGTGTTGTTCAGTGCGGCATGGTGTTGTTCAGTGCGGCATGGTGTTGTTCAGTGCGGGATGGTGTCTTTCAGTGCGGCATGGTGTCGTTCACTGCGGCATGGTGTCGTTCAGTGCGGCATGGTGTCGTTCAGTGCGGCATGGTGTCGTTCAGTGCGGCATGGTGTCGTTCATTGCGGGATGGTGTCGTTCATTGCGGGATGGTGTTGTTCAGTGCGGCATAGTGTTGTTCAGTGCGGCATGGTGTTGTTCAGTGCGGCATGGTGTTGTTCAGTGCGGCATGGTGTTGTTCAGTGCGGCATGGTGTTGTTCAGTGCGGCATGGTGTTGTTCAGTGCGGCATGGTGTTGTTCAGTGCGGCATGGTGTTGTTCAGTGCGGCATGGTGTTGTTCAGTGCAGGATGGTGTTGTTCAGTGCAGGATGGTGTTGTTCAGTGCGGCATGATGTTGTTCAGTGCGGCATTGTGTTGTTCGGTGCGGCATGGTGTTGTTCAGTGCGGCATAATGTTGTTCAGTGCGGCATAGTGTTGTTCAGTGCGGCATAGTGTTGTTCAGTGCGGCATGGTGTTGTTCATTGCGGCATGGTGTTGTTCAGTGCGGCATGGTGTTGTTCAGTGCGGCATGGTGTTGTTCAGTGCGGCATGGTGTTGTTCAGTGCGGCATGGTGTTGTTCAGTGCGGCATGGTGTTGTTTAGTGCGGCATAATGTTGTTCAGTGCGGCATAATGTTGTTCAGTGCGGCATAATGTTGTTCAGTGCGGCATGGTGTTGTTCAGTGCGGCATGGTGTTGTTCAGTGCGGCATGGTGTTGTTCAGTGCGGCATGGTGTTGTTCAGTGCGGCATGGTGTTGTTCAGTGCGGCATGGTGTTGTTCAGTGCGGCATGGTGTTGTTCAGTGCGGCATGGTGTTGTTCAGTGCGGGATGGTGTTGTTCAGTGCGGGATGGTGTTGTTCAGTGCGGGATGGTGTTGTTCAGTGCGGCATGGTGTTGTTCAGTGCGGCATGGTGTTGTTCAGTGCGGCATAATGTTGTTCAGTGCGGCATGGTGTTGTTCAGTGCGGCATAATGTTGTTCAGTGCGGCATAATGTTGTTCAGTGCGGTATAATGTTGTTCAGTGCGGCATAATGTTGTTCAGTGCTGCATGGTGTTGTTCAGTGCGGGATGGTGTTGTTCAGTGCGGCATGGTGTTGTTCAGTGCGGCATGGTGTTGTTCAGTGCGGCATGGTGTTGTTCAGTGCGGCATGGTGTTGTTCAGTGCGGCATGGTGTTGTTCAGTGCGGCATTGTGTTGTTCAGTGCGGCATGGTGTTGTTCAGTGCGGCATGGTGTTGTTCAGTGCGGCATGGTGTTGTTCAGTGCGGCATGGTGTTGTTCAGTGCGGCATGGTGTTGTTCAGTGCGGCATGGTGTAGTTCAGTGCGGCATGGTGTAGTTCAGTGCGGCATGGTGTTGTTCAGTGCGGGATGGTGTTGTTCAGTGCGGGATGGTGTTGTTCAGTGCGGCATGGTGTTGTTCAGTGCGGCATGGTGTTGTTCAGTGCGGCATGGTGTTGTTCAGTGCGGCATGGTGTTGTTCAGTGCGGCATGGTGTTGTTCAGTTCGGCATGGTGTTGTTCAGTGCGGCATGGTGTTGTTCAGTGCGGCATGGTGTTGTTCGGTGCGGCATGGTGTTGTTCGGTGCGGGATGGTGTTGTTCGGTGCGGGATGGTGTTCAGTGCGGCATGGTGTTGTTCAGTGCGGCATGGTGTTGTTCAGTGCGGCATGGTGTTGTTCAGTGCGGCATGGTGTTGTTCAGTGCGGCATGGTGTTGTTCAGTGCGGCATGGTGTTGTTCAGTGCGGCATGGTTTTGTTCAGTGCGGCATGGTGTTGTTCAGTGCGGCATGGTGTTGTTCGGTGCGGCATGGTGTTGTTCGGTGCGGCATGGTGTTGTTCGGTGCGGCATGGTGTTGTTCGGTGCGGCATGGTGTTGTTCAGTGCGGCATGGTGTTGTTCAGTGCGGTATCGTGTTGTTCAGTGCGGTATCGTGTTGTTCAGTGCGGTATCGTGTTGTTCAGTGCGGTATCGTGTTGTTCAGTGCGGTATCGTTGTGTTGTTCGTATTGTGTTGTGTTGTTCGTAATGTGTTGTGTTGTTCGTATTGTGTTGTGTTGTTCGTATTGTGTTGTTGGTATTGTGTTGTGTTGTTCGTAATTTGTTGTGTTGTTCATATTGTGTTGAGTTGTTCATATTGTGTTGAGTTGTTCGTATTGTGTTGTGTTGTTCGTATTGTGTTGCCTCTCGCACCTAGAAGGTAAATAAATAGGAAGGAAGGACTCACCGGTGATGTCGTCGCCCACGTCCAAGTGTTGTACTTTGTATTTTCATCCTTCTGACAGTGGAAAACATATAGCCAACAAACACCGTGGAACCTAAACGAATGAAAGAAAACTATCATTTGGCCACAACCAACATTCACAGATACAACACAATGTGACGTGCGGGGTTGAGGTTAAAGGTTGAGTGAAGGGCCCTCGTTTTAAACTACTTTTTTGAAAAGGAGTGGGAACAAAACATATTTAATTTATTTATTGGGAAGTAGTAAGACTTATTAAATTTATTTAATCTACTTTTCTTCCCAGGCAAAATTTGATGTGCCGCAATTCCAAATTTCCAAAGTGAATGAAGGAATGAAATCCTTTAAATTATGATTTTGTATAAATACTAGGCATAAACACAAAATCTACGGCACAAAATGGGCAGACTTTACTTGTTTGAAAAGGACTGGTTACAAGACAGACTTTTTTAATTTATTTAATGGGAAGAAGACTTATTTAGTTTAATTGATCTATTTTTGTTCCCTGGCAAAATTCGATTTGCTGCAATTCCAAATTTCCAAAGTGAATGAAGGAACGAAGTCGTTTAAATTATGATTTTGTATAAATACTAGGCATAGACACAAAATCTACGGCACAAAACGGGCAGACTTTACTTGTTTGAAGAGGACTGGTTACAAGACAGACTTTTCTGATTTATTTAATGGGAAGAAGACTTATTTAGTTTATTTAATCTCTTTTTGTTGCCTGGCAAAATAGGATTTGCTGAAATTGTATTTTGCCAAATCTTGACTTGAGACCTGATAGGAAGTATTAAACGCTCAGTTAAATCGATACAAGTTGGTAATAAGAGCGAGTAATGTTGGTTGAAGCGACGAATGAAGGTTAAAAGCAATTTAAATTATGACTTTGTATAAATACTAGATATTAACAGAACATCTACTGCGCAAAATGGGCAGAGTTTACTTGTTTGAGAAGGAGTGGCTTATTTAAGACTAAGATTTATTTAATCTGTTTGTTCCCTGGCAAAATTGGATGTGATGCAATTCCAAATTTCACCACATGATGGTGCCAAATTTTGACTTCATAGGACATATTCAACACTTAGTTCAAGGTAATCAGATTTGTTTATAATTCTAATGGCCTTTTCAAAACTATTGTGGATTACTACTTTGGATCTATTCTACATTACTTGTACATTACTCTGTAACAGATTAGGCAGTATAATCACATATGTTAACTTGAGAGTGCCCACACTCAATCTACTTATCGTGATGTGTTAAATCAATTACTGTTAGACATTATTTGTCTGATAATCTACCAAATCTTTGAATTGAAGAATTTGTGATTTAATTAATAGCTTGTTGTTATGTTCAGGGTAATCAGACTTGTATATAATTCTAATGGCCTTCTTTTGAAAACTATTCTGAATTACAACTTTGTATCTTATATTACTTTGCAACAATATACTCGGTGACAGATTAGGCAGTATAATCACATATGTTAACTTCAGTGCCCACACTGTATTTATGTATGGTTATTTGTTAAATCAAGTACTGTTAGACATGAAATAGGAAGTGTTTAACATAAATGTTATGGCTACTCACCATTGTAGCTCGCTCCTGGTCAATGATACGAGCCTCTTCTTGCAGTGGAAAACTTGCAGCCAACAAACACCGTGAAACCTAAAGGAATGAAATTAAACATTAACATTTCGCCTGGACGAATATTCACACGTACAACGCAACGCGGCTACACTTCTGCTAGCGCCTCAGCTACACGTTGCTATTACAAACGTAAATCTCTTTAAACACAATGAGTGTTACTTACCGTGTACGCTGTAGACGGTCCAGTTGCAAGAAGAAAATAAAGATGTTTCTTTTGATATTCGTCGTTGCTCAGTGGCTCACGGCCATCGCGCCAAAAGATTTGAATTTTGGTGGAAGTTCCGCCAATTACCGAATATCTGCGGCACATGACTGCGACGGAATACCCGCTTATCTGAAACGGCAGTTAAAAGTAGAGTTACATCAAGTTTTCTTGGAACCTAAACGAATGAAAGAAAACTATCATTTGGCCACAACCAACATTCACAGATACAACACAATGTGACGTGCGGGGTTGAGGTTAAAGGTTGAGTAAATGGCCCTCGTTTTAAACTACTTTTTTGAAAAGGAGTGGGAACAAGTAAGACGTATTTAATTTATTTATTGGGAAGTAGTAAAACTTATTAAATTTATTTAATCTACTTTTCTTCCCAGGCAAAATTTGATGTGCTGCAATTCCAAATTTCCAAAGTGAATGAAGGAATGAAATCCTTTAAATTATGATTTTGTATAAATACTAGGCATAAACACAAAATCTACGGCACAAAATGGGCAGACTTTACTTGTTTGAAAAGGACTGGTTACAAGACAGACTTTTTTAATTTATTTAATGGGAAGAAGACTTATTTAGTTTAATTGATCTATTTTTGTTCCCTGGCAAAATTCGATTTGCTGCAATTCCAAATTTCCAAAGTGAATGAAGGAATGAAGTCGTTTAAATTATGATTTTGTATAAATACTAGGCATAGACACAAAATCTACGGCACAAAACGGGCAGACTTTACTTGTTTGAAGAGGACTGGTTACAAGACAGACTTTTCTGATTTATTTAATGGGAAGAAGACTTATTTAGTTTATTTAATCTCTTTTTGTTGCCTGGCAAAATTGGATTTGCTGAAATTGTATTTTGCCAAATCTTGACTTGAGACCTGATAGGAAGTATTAAACGCTTAGTTAAATCGATACAAGTTGGTAATAAGAGCGAGTAATGTTGGTTGAAGCGATGAATTAAGGTTGAAAGCAATTTAAATTATGACTTTGTATAAATACTAGATATTAACAGAACATCTACTGCGCAAAATGGGCAGAGTTTACTTGTTTGAGAAGGAGTGCCTTATTTAAGACTAAGATTTATTTAATCTGTTTGTTCCCAGGCAAAATTGGATGTGATGCAATTCCAAATTTCACCACATGATGGTGCCCAATTTTGACTTCATAGGACATATTCAACACTTAACTATTATGTTCAAGGTAATCAGATTTGTTTATTATTCTAATGGCCTTTTCAAAACTATTCTGGATTACTACTTTGGATCTATTCTACATTACTTGGCAACAACATACTCTGTAACAGATTAGGCAGTATAATCACATATGTTAACTTGAGAGTGCCCACACTCAATCTACTTATCGTGATGTGTTAAATCAAAGTCAAAGTCAAAGTCAAAGTCAGCTTTATTGTCAATTTCTCCACATGCCAAAGACACACAAAGAAACCGAAATTTCGTTCCCCCCTATCCCACGGTGACAAGACATGGCTCACAACAGACAAACAAGTAACAAGTATAACAAAAGCGTGCTGAATAAAAATAATGAATAAATAACACAACAATAAATAAATAAATAAGAGGAGCAGAAAAAAAAAGGAGCAAGTGCGCGTACAGCAGACATTCCCGAAAATAGCGCAACAGTGCCACACGCTACGCAGAAGGGGGTAGCGAGTTCAGGGCCCTAACAGCTTGGGGAAAGAAGCTGTTGGCAAGTCTGGTGGTGCGGGAGCGCAGGCTCCTGTACCTCTTCCCAGAGGGCAGAAGGTCAAACAAAGAGTGAGCCGGGTGACTCACATCTCTGGCAATCGAGGTTGCCTTGCGGGCGAGATGGGAGGTGTAAATGTCCTTCAGGGAGGGGAGCGAAGCACCAATAATCTTACCAGCCGTATTCACTATGCGCTGCAGGGCCTTCAAGTTCTGTTCAGTGCAGTTACCACCCCAGACAGCGATGCAACTGGTGATGACGCTCTCAATAGTGCCACGGTAAAATTACTGTTAGACATTATTATTCTGATAATCTACCAAATCTTTGAATTGAAGAATTTGTGATTTAATTAATAGCTTGTTGTTATGTTCAGGGTAATCAGACTTGTATATAATTCTAATGGCCTTCTTTTGAAAACTATTCTGAATTACAACTTTGGATCTTATATTACTTTGCAACAATATACTCGGTGACAGATTAGGCAGTATAATCACATATGTTAACTTCAGTGCCCACACTGTATTTATTTATGGTTATTTGTTAAATCAAGTACTGTTAGACATGAAATAGGAAGTGTTTAACATAAATGTTATGGCTACTCACCATTGTAGCTCGCTCCTGGTCAATGATACGAGCCTCTTCTTGCAGTGGAAAACTTGCAGCCAACAAACACCGTGGAACTTAAAGGAATGAAATTAAACATTAACATTTCGCCTGGACCAATATTCACACGTACAACGCAACGCGGCTACACTTCTGCTAGCGCCTCAGCTACACGTTGCTATTACAAACGTAAATCTCTTTAAACACAATGAGTGTTACTTACCGTGTGCGCTGTAGACGGTCCAGTTGCAAGCAGAAAATAAAGATAATTCTGTTGATATTCGTCGTTGCTCAGTGGCTCACGGCCATCGCGCCAACAGATTTGAATTTTGGTGGAAGTTCAGCCAATTACGTCATATCCGCGGCACATGACTGCGACGTAATACCCGCTTATCTGAAACGGCAGTTAAAAGTAGAGTTACATCAAGTTTTCTTTTTTAATCAACGCAATCATTTACAACCGTTGACCAGAAAGAATCGTCGAAATTCGACGTTCCCCCCAAACGCCACACTCACTCGCTTTTCAGGGCAACAAAAGTACTTCTTTTTAAAAACGATTAGTTGTACTTACCGTGTACGCTCTGGACGGTCCAGTTGCAAGCAGAAAATAAAAATATTTCTCTTGTTAGTCGTATGTTACCATCCGCTGTGTCTTTGTCAACATCGCCATTTTCCTACTTCCTGTTGCGAGCCACGCCCACGGATTTAAATTTTGGCGGAAGTTCCGCCCATTGGCGTAGTTTTCGCGTATAGCAAATCCGATTGGTTGGGAAGGGGGCGCGGTTATGCAGCCGAGGGGTCCTGTGATCGGTGGGATGTAAAGTAGGCGTCGACGTCACGTCCGCGTCACGTGACCACGACGTGGCAGACGTCATATAGCAACCGCTGTTTTGTTTAGTAGACTTACAGTTGTTATGCATTGACATAATGGCGCACACTCCAATAGATTTAAATAAATTAAATAATTCTTCTGCCCACTCCCTTTTAAACAAGTTAACTCTCCCCGCGGATTTGAATTCCGGCGGAAGTTCTGCCCATCACGTGACGTCTATCACGTAACCACACGCGGCAGATGTCATATAGCAACCGCTGTTTTGTTTAGTAGATTTACAGTTGTTATGCGTTGACATAATGGCGCACTGGTTAGCATGTCCACCTCTTAAGCATGATGTTGCGGGTTCGACGCCTGATCAATGTTAGCATGGAGTGAGCTGAAGTGCATGGCGCTGAAGATTTGAATCTTTGAAATGCGCTGAGGTCTGACGTATCAGGCAGAATGGTTTGCCATCACGTTCAACAAAAAATAGAAACTTTCCCACTCTGATAAAAACGTCCTGTGTTCATCTACATATTTTCGTTTTGCTGTGCATCTTTTCCCTGCCATTTCGAGAGCCCAATTGACACTAATAGTTTACTGGAATGTGTTTGCCCATCCTACTTTGTGGAATTTCACCACATGCGCTTTTGACGAAAATACTAAATTGAACTCAAGTGAAGCCAACACGCACAACCCCCCCCCACACACACACACACACACCTACACACACACACACAAATGTTGATATGACCATAAAAGAGCCGCATGCGGTTCGGGAGTTGCGGCTTGGCCAAACCTGTACTATACAACTTTATTTGTGTAAAATTTTCACAACAGCTGTCACACAAACAAAGCGGGAAAAACCGAAGACGTGCGTGTTCCGCCCACGCTGGATTTATTTGCACCTTTGAAAAGACACCGTATTGCCGCAGATGTGGCAAAGAGTACTTTTGGGCATCTGAGACGGAAGGATGTCCAAAGCATCACGTCACCTGCTCTGGTAGGAATGGTGGTGGGACGTTGAGGTCAACCGCTTTGGGGTTGGCTGAATCTTTGGTCGCAGGATGCCACACACTTGAAGACAGAAGCAGAAAAGCAGAGCTAAATGCAAAATGTACTCACCGGTGACTCCAATTTTTTCCCCCCCTGAAGAAATGGATGGACGGGTGGCCCCGGCTGGCCGGTGGGACTCTTGTTATTCTGACCCTTTTTAGTGCGCGTTTGGGGCAACAACCGTTTTTTGTGGCGCTCTCTTCTGGTTCAAGAGTGCCCTGCATGTGAATTTGCCTTTCCTGCCTTCTGATTGGATGAGCGCCGGTGTGACGCGGTGGCTCTGTCACCGTGGCGGGGGGTATACGTCGGCATCGGAACGTCTGCCAACGTCTGAGACCGGCTGGCAGTGTATCGGAGGTGTCGAGTGCGGTGCCGCTGGAGCTCACTCACCAGCTGGTGTTAGGGCCACAGAATGAAGGCCAAGGAGAAGACTAGAAAGAGAAACAGAAACTTCTCCTCCAATTGTTTGATTTGTCTCTTCTGAGCTTCGATGAATTCTTTCAGCTCTTTGTTCCTCTAGGACGGACAAATGGAAAGTAGCCTTCAAAAGCCAGTAAGCGTGCAAGTAAGTGCCGGGCTGGCTTTGGGCCCTTACCTGTTGCGCGCTGTGCAGCAGATCCATTCTCTCTTGGAGGATGCAAGCGTCGCGCTCCCTCAACTTCCACATCAGGGCTCGCTTCCATTGGTCCACGGCGCTCCTAAGCTCTTGTCTCTGATCCGCCGTCAGCACGTCATTCACGCCAGCGTGGCTGGCTTTTTCGCCGTCCGTGGCGGGGCAGTCCCGCTGCGGTAGCGCCTCTTACAACATGGCCTCCAGCTCCATGATCCTCTGGGCCGCAATCCTCGTCCATCAGTGGTCCGGCGGGAGATTTGAGGGCGGCTTACCTTATGAGCCTGGTCCATGGAACGCTTCCTGAAGTCCAACTCTTCATCCAGGTAGCCCTTCTGGTTGCAGAACATATCCTAGCACAGCTCAAGGTCAGAATTGTTGGGGCACATTGCCCCGAGTTCCCCTTGGCTGATGTCGCGTGTCTGTCTACCTTCTCACTTTCAATGTCCAACATCTTCTGTTGAAGTGCTGACTTGGTCACTTTGATGTATTCTAACCACTGAGGAAAGGCTGCTGTCACATAAGCAGAATGCGAGAGCGTGCGTGGACGTGCGCGTTACCTTCTCGGCTAGGGTGGGAAGGGTCCTGGCGTGAATCACGACCACCTGCTCCTCGTTGGTGAGATTCTGCAAGAGCCCAAAGGCACAGCGTCAACAAGGTTCTTTCAGCGCAAAGCCTTCCAAAAGTCACATTTGAGCCGCCGAGTCTCGTGGAGTGCGAACATAAGGAGTTCGACATACACTTACGGCGTTATCGCCCAGGATGTCCAGCTTCTTCATCAGATCACTGATGACGATGTCCTGGGGAAAGGCGCAAGGAGCAATGTAAGGTGTTCTGGGACCTCAGGTTAAGGTTAGGGTTGCGAGGGACGCCTTACGTACGCTCACGCCGTCGGCCTCGCAGTAGATCTGCAAAGGGCTGAGGCCGTCTGGGAAACGGACTTGCAGAAACTTCAAGACGGGGGAGCGCCACTCCCTCTCCTGAAAGGCAGAGGCATGCATCCGTCCGTCCGTCCGTCCGTCCGTCACATCTCTGGCCTCAACACGCTTGTGCGAGTCTTGTTGACTCTGACCTGACATGACTTAGACAAACTTTATTGTCATCTTGTCTGCACATGGTGCATACAAAACGAAATTTCGTTGCACACGGCTTACAACAAAGTAGTGATATTGCAGTTGAATAGAAGTAACATATCCTATGAAAATATATATATATACATATACTGTATATATATATATTACAAATAAGTATAAAGTGCAGCAGTGCTAATTATGCAATAGTGCAAGTAGGCAAAACAGTATTCAAGAGTGTGCAGAGGAATGCTAAACCATGTATTAAACTTCTATTTAAAGGGTTTACACAAGTTCAGTAAAGTTGGTAGTGCGAGATAGTGCAAGATAGAGGTCCGTAGTGTCATAAAGTACAGTTCTGTGAATGTGTGATGCAGAGTTCAGTTTAGAGCTCAGTAGAAGGTGATCCGCTCAATCCGTGTCTGACTATCCGCACGCCACGTCGGGCTCCGATGCGGCCGCTACCGTATTGTGTAGCTTGTCCCCAGTAAGCGTCGCGGCGCTCCGTTGCGGTCTCAACGGCCCGATGTGGCGCAATGTCTGCTCAGGTGAGGAGCGGGGGCGCTTTGCTGGCGGAAGTGGAGGAGACGCGGCGGTGTCGGGAGACCGAGCGGTGTCGCCTCCACCAGGAGCGCGGAAGAAGCCCTGGCAGCGGCCCAGCAGGCCTGGCAGTCCCGAGCGGCCGAGCTCCGATCGGCTCATCACCAGCATCGGGAGGAGCTGAGCCGAACCAAGAGAGACTGCGAGAGGGAGATCCGCCGACTGGTAGGACTGATCAGATGCGCGGTGCGTGGCTATGTTCCTAATTTCGTTGTATACCTGCAGTGCAATGACACCTAAGGCATTCTATTCTATTCTATTTCACAAGAAGAAAACGTCCGGTTGCTCGCTTCGCTTTTGTCACAGCAATGGTGTTCTAGTCGATTCAAGATAAAAATTGGTCGGTTGCTCTCTTTGTTTTTGTCACAATTCTGGCAAATGAGTTTGCCCGCCTGCCTGAGCGCTCCCCGTTTGTACATCCAGATGGATGAGATCAAGCTGAAAGACAGAGCGGTTAGTGTTTTGGATAAATCCCTGGGGCCGGCCACGTCCACCGCCTTCAGCTGCAGACTCAGGCTGCCGAGCAGCAGATCGCTGCCCTGAGGGATTCCCAAAGGGCGGGCCTAAACTACCCTGGAAGTGGGGTCAACGGCGCTACTAGCAATCCTCTTCATAGCGTAAGCCACCTCATCACACACTTGCAGTACGCATGACTTAGTTCGTTGCTGGAGGAAGGTAGCACAAAAACAGTTTTGAACTTTGAACGAGTGGTTGTGTGTGTGTGTTGCGGGGCGTTTTCAGTCTCAGGAGGATCGGGACACGCGAAGGTTTCATCTGAAAATCGCTGAGCTCAGCGCAGTCATCAGGAAACTGGAGGATCGAAACGCCCTGCTTTCTGAAGAGCGCAATGAACTGGTAATTTATTGACGGCACGCTTGAAGGTTTGCGCTACGTTTGATGCGCGCCATCCAGCGAGGCACCCATTGTGCTTGCTTATTAGTTGAGCGGCGCGGCGAGTCGGTTGCCTGGTAGATGTCTTTTATTGGGAGCCAAAGCCACGATTCCGTTCAAACCGATGCAAAAGGAATGGATACGTTCTGGCCCGCGTGTTGTGCGTCTTTCGCATCCCGCACTTCATGCTTGCAGCTTAAGCGACTGAGAGAAACAGAAAGCCAGTTTCTGCCACTCCTGTACAAAAACAAACGCCTGAGCAGGAAGAATGAAGAACTCTCACTGATGCTGTGTCGCCTTGAAAACAAAGTGCGCTTTGTCACCCAGGAGAACGAGGAGATGGCAAGCTTGGTAAGTCGACGCGGACAACGGCGGCGTGCCAACAGAGTCCACTGCATTTGTGTTCCACAGAGAAGGCCTAGTTCGCTCAATGACCTGGAGCGCGGTTGCGGCCAGCAGGACGGTGAAATGCAGTTCCTTCAAGTTGTGGAGCAGCGGCACATCATCGACGACTTGTCCAAGGTCTTCAGGCAGGTGACTCGGTGCACGTACGGCAGCGCCGCGCTCGCTCGCTGTCGCCAGGAAACCTTTTCCGTCCAAAGCTTGGCCGGCGGCCGCCATCCAAAAAATTGGCCCCTTAAATTCCGACCTTTCAAGCAGGAGCATTGTACGCACGCGTTTGAACACGCTTTAGACTTGTTTTGCCGTTTTCAGCAGCTCAAAGCTCCCGTTTTGTCAGCGCCTTTGCCACTCGCTGTGCGCTGAAAACGACGGACTCGCCCGGCTGCTCAGCCCGTCAACCATGAGCCGCGAGCGCGACGTCATTGTCCGTAGGCAGCTAGTGGCAAAATGCACCCTGTTAGAGTTGCGCTCGCTCCAACTTATTTTGCAAGAACCACACGGGAGACAAGTAAGTTCTTTTGGACACCTGCAGGTGGAGAGTCCATCCGTTGTACGAATGAAGTCTGACTCTCGGCTCCTGCACGAGCATTTTTATTAAGAGAAACAGGGTGGGTGTAAGAGTGGATTGAATAGAGAAAGCCCTTGACCTCTAGTCAAAACATAGCAAGGGATGTTTTACGACTTTGTGTAGGAAGGGATAAGCGATAGGGATAAATAAGGGATAAATAATATTATTTATTACAGGTTGCAGTCAAAGTCAAAGCAACATAATCATACGATAAAGATAATCTGGAAAACCCTGACACACCCTGTAGTTGTCACTTTTGGAAAAGACGAGCGTCCCTCCAATCATCGCCGGTGACGGGTTTTTCAGGCTCTGGAGACAGGAGCTCATGTCAGAAATGTCATCGTGAGTCGCGTTTGTTTCTGCGCCGGAGCCGTTCGTTCCCTTTGCATCCAAAGAATCTCAAAGGCGGATTATTTGTGTCGACAGGAGAGAGATTTGCTGCTACGATACCGACGTCGAGAATCTCTGAGGAGGAACAAAGCGTGAGGTCCTGCAAGGTGAGTCTGTTTGTTTGCGGCTGCTTGGTGTTGCGCAAGATGAAATGGCCTTTTTCTCGCTATCGTTCCTCTCGTCGATTCATCGTGAGGTGTCGCTTCAGTTTGTTCAGAGAGATGTTTGCTTCCGCGCCCGCAGGTCATCGAAACATTTTACGGCTACGACGAAGACGTGTTGGTGGACTCGGACGGATCGTCCTTGTCTTTTCACACCGACAGAACCCCCGACACGGAACCCGAAGAGGTAGCCCGCCATTTCTGCCAGCGTATTGGCGCCAAACATTCCTCTTCAGCCTGGAATCGGACTCGTCTTTGCGTCGCGGGTGCTTTGTCGCCGGTCTGACTGATTCTGGTACTAGTGCTGTGTTGCATTGGTGTGTGCATGAGGAGGCGGAGCTTCGCTACCGCCAGCTGACGCAAGAATATCAAGCGCTGCAACGAGCCTACGCTCTGCTAGCCCAGACCAGCGGAGGGGACTACGACGCCGAGAAGGAGATCAAGGTGGCGCCCCTTCCCGCAACCCCCGGCCGGGTCGCAGCCTCCCCGTTCTCACCCAGCCTCGGGTGTTCTCTGGTCTGAAAGGAGGAGGAGGGAGGCTCCTCCTCCTCCTTTCAGACCAGAGAAAAGCTGATGGTAGTGTCAAACGCACCTCTTTCAATAAGGTGCCCCCGGCTTCCCGGTAACGGGTTTGTCTTAGCCGGGTTCGGAGATTCGTCCGTAATCTAACCACCCGAGTTAAATTAACTCCACCGGAATCAATCTAATTTCTGTACGACGCCAATCCCTCTCAAGTCACCCTAAGCTCGAGCCGAGTAACTCAATTCGAGGCAAGACTTCGAAGTGACCGCATCGTATTGATGGCTCCCCGCTAATGTTTGAAGTTCTTATTATGTTACGGATATTTTTAGATGTCTTTGTTAAGACCTCAGGGATTCGTTTGTATAGCGCACCCTAGCACTAGTTTTGCCGAAGTAAATGTTGATATGGGTCCGTTCTACTTGGTCGCTCAAGCAGCGAGCCGACCAACTTGTTTATTCGAAAGAGAATCGAATTAATAAAAGTGTGACAATAATAGCATTTAAGGAGAAAATTAATGCACTTTACGTTATTAATTCTAACTTCTTATATGTAGATCTAGCACTTAACTGTCGGAGTGCTTCACCCCACTTGATTGCTTTAAAAAGAATAACAACTTTCTTAAAACGAATAAAAATGTCTTACTCTATTTAGATTTGCCCAGTAATTAATTTGGAAGGCAAGTCTATTTTTCGATCGTGTCCTGTTTAACTTTTGACGCGGCCCGACAAAATTAAGAACTGGGCCGCGCCCGACGGACAATCGAAATACTTTTATCCTTCACCAACTCAAATGATCTATTTTAACCATCGTCGTTATTTTATTTAGAGGAAGTAAATTTTCAAACGAATTCACTTTTGACGAAATTCACTCTTCCCTTAAATATCTACGAAAGTTATTTAATTCTCTAACATGTTCTGAGTTACTTTTTACGCGGCCCGTCAAAAGGGGAAACGGGCCTGCGCCCTTCAAATAATTAAATTACTTTCAGTTCTACACCAAACCGATAATCCGGTTCAAACACTTCCGTTAATTTATTCAGACGAAGCAAACTTTCAAACGGATTGAAATTCACTCGTGTCTCAAATAACTATGAAAGTTATTCAATTCTCTAAAATTGTCTGATGTTACTTTTATTTATTACGGTCCTATGTTATACCATAATAACCCCCCGCACATTAATCAAATTGTCAAATCAACCCCGAACCATCGATTGTACATTCAGTACAAATCAGCGCACAACAAAGTAGATGAATATACACAACACATTTATTGAAGAAACATGAAATAGAATTACAAATCTTAATCACTCCAGAAACCGAACAATTTCACCCACTGATACCCGTGTTAATAAAATCATTCAATCCCAGAACAATTCGATTGCAAAACACAGTTCATGAAAGAGGGAATCAATTTTTAGCCAAGCAAAGAAATCAAGAAGTAAAAATCACATTTGTGCTTCTCCAAACAATTTATGTCACGCCACTATTCTCATAGTGACGGGTCCCTTGATCGAATTGACTAACAATATTGCTTTAAGCTGTTACAGAATACATTTTTAGCCAAGCAAAGAAATCAAAAAGTAAAAATCACATTTGTGCGTCCATGCGTGACTCACAATCCGACACCGTGTTCCTGTTTTATTTCTATTTTAACTTGCTTAGCTTATTTTGGCCCCTTTTTTGGTCTCATGTTTTGGTCTGGCGCCATCTTTTGGACAAATTTGGAATTTCAGCTCTGCCAATTTATTCCTGTGAACAATCCATATTTTACCATTTGCACCATCTCTTCCCCCCATGTTACATGACAGTAGAAATGGGTCACTATCAAAGCAGAGTAGCAGATCTGGAGTCAGCGCTGAAGCAACAAGGACAGGTAAGCTTATCAATGAGCACACCTTTTTCTCAGACAAAATAGCTACATTCTTCAGTCACTCATTCGTCTGGCATTACTGGACCAACCCCCCCCCCCCCCCCCCCCTTGAACGTGGCTGGGAAAATGCGGAGAAAAGCAAATGTCATTTTCCAGTCAACCAAAGAATTTGTGGATGAAAATGACACAACATTTCAAAGCTGTCCACGCGTTTGTCTCTTCTAGAATGTCAAGTGGGTGGAGGAGAAGCAGCTGCTGCGTCAGAGCAATCAGCAGTTGGCCGAAAAGGTGACGGAAAGAAAGGCGCTGGGCGGAGTCGCTTGGCGTCACACCCGTCCGGAAGCCCCGCAGATGAGGTCTGACTGTCTTTTCAGGTCAGGCGGATGGAGGCGGAAGAAGCGCGTCTGAAAGAGCACATCCAGGATATCCGAGACCAAAACGAACTGCTTGAGTTCCGCATCCTGGAGCTGGAGGTGGGAAGACTCGCACAAGCGTGTTGAGGCCAGAGATGTGACGGACGGACGGACGGACGGACGGACGGATGGATGCATGCCTCTGCCTTTCAGGAGAGGGAGTGGCGCTCCCCCGTCTTGAAGTTTCTGCAAGTCCGTTTCCCAGACGGCCTCAGCCCTTTGCAGATCTACTGCGAGGCCGACGGCGTGAGCGTACGTAAGGCGTCCCTCGCAACCCTAACCTTAACCTGAGGTCCCAGAACACCTTACATTGCTCCTTGCGCCTTTCCCCAGGACATCGTCATCAGTGATCTGATGAAGAAGCTGGACATCCTGGGCGATAACGCCGTAAGTGTATGTCGAACTCCTTATGTTCGCACTCCACGAGACTCGGCGGCTCAAATGTGACTTTTGGAAGGCTTTGCGCTGAAAGAACCTTGTTGACGCTGTGCCTTTGGGCTCTTGCAGAATCTCACCAACGAGGAGCAGGTGGTCGTGATTCACGCCAGGACCCTTCCCACCCTAGCCGAGAAGGTAACGCGCACGTCCACGCACGCTCTCGCATTCTGCTTATGTGACAGCAGCCTTTCCTCAGTGGTTAGAATACATCAAAGTGACCAAGTCAGCACTTCAACAGAAGATGTTGGACATTGAAAGTGAGAAGGTAGACAGACACGCGACATCAGCCAAGGGGAACTCGGGGCAATGTGCCCCAACAATTCTGACCTTGAGCTGTGCTAGGATATGTTCTGCAACCAGAAGGGCTACCTGGATGAAGAGTTGGACTTCAGGAAGCGTTCCATGGACCAGGCTCATAAGGTAAGCCGCCCTCAAATCTCCCGCCGGACCACTGATGGACGAGGATTGCGGCCCAGAGGATCATGGAGCTGGAGGCCATGTTGTACGAGGCGCTACCGCAGCGGGACTGCCCCGCCATGGACGGCGAAAAAGCCAGCCACGCTGGCGTGAATGACGTGCTGACGGCGGATCAGAGACAAGAGCTTAGGAGCGCCGTGGACCAATGGAAGCGAGCCCTGATGTGGGAGTTGAGGGAGCGCGACGCTTGCATCCTCCAAGAGAGAATGGATCTGCTGCACAGCGCGCAACAGGTAAGGGCCCAAAGCCAGCCCGGCACTTACTTGCACGCTTACTGGCTTTTGAAGGCTACTTTCCATTTGTCCGTCCTAGAGGAACAAAGAGCTGAAAGAATTCATCGAAGCTCAGAAGAGACAAATCAAACAATTGGAGGAGAAGTTTCTGTTTCTCTTTCTAGTCTTCTCCTTGGCCTTCATTCTGTGGCCCTAACACCAGCTGGTGAGTGAGCTCCAGCGGCACCGCACTCGACACCTCCGATACACTGCCAGCCGGTCTCAGACGTTGGCAGACGCTCCGATGCCGACGTATACCCCCCGCCACGGTGACAGAGGCACCGCGTCACACCGGCGCTCATCCAATCAGAAGGCAGGAAAGGCAAATTCACATGCAGGGCACTCTTGAACCAGAAGAGAGCGCCACAAAAAACGGTTGTTGCCCCAAACGCGCACTAAAAAGGGTCAGAATAACAAGAGTCCCACCGGCCAGCCGGGGCCACCCGTCCATCCATTTCTTCAGGGGGGGAAAAATTGGAGTCACCGGTGAGTACATTTTGCATTTAGCTCTGCTTTTCTGCTTCTGTCTTCAAGTGTGTGGCATCCTGCGACCAAAGATTCAGCCAACCCCAAAGCGGTTGACCTCAACGTCCCACCACCATTCCTACCAGAGCAGGTGACGTGATGCTTTGGACATCCTTCCGTCTCAGATGCCCAAAAGTACTCTTTGCCACATCTGCGGCAATACGGTGTCTTTTCAAAGGTGCAAATAAATCCAGCGTGGGCGGAACACGCACGTCTTCGGTTTTTCCCGCTTTGTTTGTGTGACAGCTGTTGTGAAAATTTTACACAAATAAAGTTGTATAGTACAGGTTTGGCCAAGCCGCAACTCCCGAACCGCATGCGGCTCTTTTATGTTCATATCAACATTTGTGTGTGTGTGTGTAGGTGTGTGTGTGTGTGGGGGGGGGGGGTTGTGCGTGTTGGCTTCACTTGAGTTCAATTTAGTATTTTCGTCAAAAGCGCATGTGGTGAAATTCCACAAAGTAGGATGGGCAAACACATTCCAGTAAACTATTAGTGTCAATTGGGCTCTCGAAATGGCAGGGAAAAGATGCACAGCAAAACGAAAATATGTAGATGAACACAGGACGTTTTTATCAGAGTGGGAAAGTTTCTATTTTTTGTTGAACGTGATGGCAAACCATTCTGCCTGATACGTCAGACCTCAGCGCATTTCAAAGATTCAAATCTTCAGCGCCATGCACTTCAGCTCACTCCATGCTAACATTGATCAGGCGTCGAACCCGCAACATCATGCTTAAGAGGTGGACATGCTAACCAGTGCGCCATTATGTCAACGCATAACAACTGTAAGAACTTCCGCCGGAATTCAAATCCGCGGGGAGAGTTAACTTGTTTAAAAGGGAGTGGGCAGAAGAATTATTTAATTTATTTAAATCTATTTGGAGTGTGCGCCATTATGTCAATGCATAACAACTGTAAGTCTACTAAACAAAACAGCGGTTGCTATATGACGTCTGCCACGTCGTGGTCACGTGACGCGGACGTGACGTCGACGCCTACTTTACATCCCACCGATCACAGGACCCCTCGGCTGCATAACCGCGCCCCCTTCCCAACCAATCGGATTTGCTATACGCGAAAACGACGCCAATGGGCGGGCTCTTCCGCCAGAATTTAAATCCGTGGGCGTGGCTCGCAACAGGAAGTAGGAAAATGGCGATGTTGACAAAGACACAGCGGATGGTAACATACGACTAACGAGAGAAATATTTTTATTTTCTGCTTGCAACTGGACCGTCCAGAGCGTACACGGTAAGTACAACTCATCGTTTTTAAAAAGAAGTACTTTTGTTGCCCTGAAAAGCGAGTGAGTGTGGCGTTTGGGGGGAACGTCGAATTTCGACGATTCTTTCTGGTCAACGGTTGTAAATGATTGCGTTGATTAAAAAAGAAAACTTGATGTAACTCTACTTTTAACTGCCGTTTCAGATAAGCGGGTATTACGTCGCAGTCATGTGCCGCGGATATGACGTAATTGGCTGAACTTCCACCAAAATTCAAATCTGTTGGCGCGATGGCCGTGAGCCACTGAGCAACGACGAATATCAACAGAAATATCTTTATTTTCTGCTTGCAACTGGACCGTCTACAGCGTACACGGTAAGTAACACTCATTGTGTTTAAAGAGATTTACGTTTGTAATAGCAACGTGTAGCTGAGGCGCTAGCAGAAGTGTAGCCGCGTTGCGTTGTACGTGTGAATATTGGTCCAGGCGAAATGTTAATGTTTAATTTCATTCCTTTAGGTTCCACGGTGTTTGTTGGCTGCAAGTTTTCCACTGCAAGAAGAGGCTCGTATCATTGACCAGGAGCGAGCTACAACGGTGAGTAGCCATAACATTTATGTTAAACACTTCCTATTTCATGTCTAACAGTACTTGATTTAACAAATAACCATAAATAAATACAGTGTGGGCACTGAAGTTAACATATGTGATTATACTGCCTAATCTGTCACCGAGTATATTGTTGCAAAGTAATATAAGATCCAAAGTTGTAATTCAGAATAGTTTTCAAAAGAAGGCCATTAGAATTATATACAAGTCTGATTACCCTGAACATAACAACAAGCTATTAATTAAATCACAAATTCTTCAATTCAAAGATTTGGTAGATTATCAGAATAATAATGTCTAACAGTAATTGATTTAACACATCACGATAAGTAGATTGAGTGTGGGCACTCTCAAGTTAACATATGTGATTATACTGCCTAATCTGTTACAGAGTATGTTGTTGCCAAGTAATGTAGAATAGATCCAAAGTAGTAATCCAGAATAGTTTTGAAAAGGCCATTAGAATAATAAACAAATCTGATTACCTTGAACATAATAGTTAAGTGTTGAATATGTCCTATGAAGTCAAAATTTGGCACCATCATGTGGTGAAATTTGGAATTGCATCACATCCAATTTTGCCTGGGAACAAACAGATTAAATAAATCTTAGACTTAAATAAGCCACTCCTTCTCAAACAAGTAAACTCTGCCCATTTTGCGCAGTAGATGTTCTGTTAATATCTAGTATTTATACAAAGTCATAATTTAAATTGCTTTTAACCTTCATTCATCGCTTCAACCAACATTACTCGCTCTTATTACCAACTTGTATCGATTTAACTGAGCGTTTAATACTTCCTATCAGGTCTCAAGTCAAGATTTGGCAAAATACAATTTCAGCAAATCCAATTTTGCCAGGCAACAAAAAGAGATTAAATAAACTAAATAAGTCTTCTTCCCATTAAATAAATCAGAAAAGTCTGTCTTGCAACCAGTCCTCTTCAAACAAGTAAAGTCTGCCCGTTTTGTGCCGTAGATTTTGTGTTTATGCCTAGTATTTATACAAAATCATAATTTAAACGACTTCATTCCTTCATTCACTTTGGAAATTTGGAATTGCAGCAAATCGAATTTTGCCAGGGAACAAAAATAGATCAATTAAACTAAATAAGTCTTCTTCCCATTAAATAAATTAAAAAAGTCTGTCTTGTAACCAGTCCTTTTCAAACAAGTAAAGTCTGCCCATTTTGTGCCGTAGATTTTGTGTTTATGCCTAGTATTTATACAAAATCATAATTTAAAGGATTTCATTCCTTCATTCACTTTGGAAATTTGGAATTGCAGCACGTCAAATTTTGCCTGGGAAGAAAAGTAGATTAAATAAATTTAATAAGTCTTACTACTTCCCAATAAATAAATTAAATACGTCTTACTTGTTCCCACTCCTTTTCAAAAAAGTAGTTTAAAACGAGGGCCCTTCACTCAACCTTTAACCTCAACACCGCACGTCACATTGTGTTGTATCTGTGAATGTTGGTTGTGGCCAAATGATAGTTTTCTTTCATTCGTTTAGGTTCCACGGTGTTTGTTGGCTATATGTTTTCCACTGTCAGAAGGATGAAAATACAAAGTACAACGCTTGGACGTGGGCGACGACGTCACCGGTGAGTCCTTCCTTTCTATTTATTTACCTTCTATGTGCTAGAGGCTAAGTGTTAGAAGCTAAGTGTTAGAGGCAACACAATACGAACAACACAACACAATACGAACAACTCAACACAATATGAACAACTCAACACAATATGAACAACACAACAAAATACGAACAACACAACACAATACCAACAACACAATACAAACAACACAACACATTACGAACAACACAACACAATACGAACAACACAACGATACCGCACTGAACAACACGATACCGCACTGAACAACACGATACCGCACTGAACAACACGATACCGCACTGAACAACACGATACCGGACTGAACAACACGATGCCGCACTGAACAACACGATACCGCACTGAACAACACGATACCGCACTGAACAACACCATGCCGCACTGAACAACACCATGCCGCACCGAACAACACCATGCCACACTGAACAACACCATGCCGCACTGAACAACACCATGCCGCACTGAACAACACCATGCCGCACTGAACAACACCATGCAGCACTGAACAACACCATGCAGCAGTGAACAACATTATACCGCACTGAACAACATTATACCGCACTGAACAACATTATGCCGCACTGAACAACATTATGCCGCACTGAACAACACCATGCCGCACTGAACAACACCATGCCGCACTGAACAACATTATGCCGCACTGAACAACATTATGCCGCACTGAACACCATGCCGCACTGAACAACACCATCCCGCACTGAACAACACCATGCCGCACTGAACAACACCATGCCGCACTGAACAACACCATGCCGCACTGAACAACACCATGCCGCACTGAACAACACCATGCCGCACTGAACAACACCATGCCGCACTGAACAACACCATGCCGCACTGAACAACACCATCCCGCACTGAACAACATTATGCCGCACTGAACAACATTATGCCGCACTGAACAACATTATGCCGCACTGAACAACATTATGCCGCACTGAACAACATTATGCCGCACTAAACAACATTATGCCGCACTGAAAAACACCATGCCGCACTGAACAACACCATGACGCACTGAACAACACCATGCCGCACTGAACAACACCATGCCGCACTGAACAGCACCATGCCGCACTGAACAGCACCATGCCGCACTGAACAACACCATGCCGCACTGAACAACACCATGCCGCACTGAACAACACCATGCCGCACTGAACAACACCATGCCCCACTGAACAACATTACGCCGCACTGAACAACACCATGCCGCACTGAACAACACCATGCCGCACTTAACAACACCATGCCGCACTGAACAACACCATGCCGCACTGAACAACACCATTCCGCACTGAACAACACCATGCTGCACTGAACAACACCATGCCGCACTGAACAACACAATGCCGCACTGAACAACACCATGCCGCACTGAACAACACCATGCCGCACTGAACAACACCATGCCGCACTGAACAACACCATGCCGCACTGAACAGCACCATGCCGCACTGAACAGCACCATGCCGCACTGAACAGCACCATGCCGCACTGAACAACACCATGCCGCACTGAACAACACCATGCCGCACTGAACAACACCATGCCGCACTGAACAACACCATGCCCCACTGAACAACATTACGCCGCACTGAACAACACCATGCCGCACTTAACAACACCATGCCGCACTGAACAACACCATGCCGCACTGAACAACACCATTCCGCACTGAACAACACCATGCTGCACTGAACAACACGACGCCGCACTGAACAACACGACGCCGCACTGAACAACACCATGCCGCACTGAACAACACCATGCCGCACTGAACAACACCATGCCGCACTGAACAACACCATGCCGCACTGAACAACACCATGCCGCACTGAACAACACCATGCCGCACTGAACAACACCATGCCGCACTGAACAACACCATCCCGCACTAAACAACACCATGCCGCACTGAACAACATTATGCCGCACTGAACAACATTATGCCGCACTGAACAACATTATGCCGCACTGAACAACATCATGTCGCACTGAACAACACCATGCCGCACTGAACAACACCATGCCGCACTGAACAACACCATCCCGCACTGAACAACACCATGCCGCACTGAACTACACCATGCCGCACTGAACAACACCATGCCGCACTGAACTACACCATGCCGCACTGAACAACACCATGCCGCACTGAACAACACCATGCCGCACTGAACAACACCATGCCGCACTGAACAACACAATGCCGCACTGAACAACACCATGCCGCACTGAACAACACCATGCCGCACTGAACAACACCATGCCGCACTGAACAACACCATCCCGCACTGAACAACACCATGCCGCACTGAACAACATTATGCCCCACTGAACAACAATATACCGCACTGAACAACATTATGCCGCACTGAACAACATTATGCCGCACTGAACAACACCATGCCGCACTGAACAACATTATGCCGCACTGAACAACATTATGCCGCACTGAACAACATTATGCCGCACTGAACAACATTATGCCGCACTGAACAACACCATGCCGCACTGAACAACACCATGCCGCACTGAACAACACCATGCCGCACTGAACAACACCATGCCGCACTGAACAACACCATGCCGCACTGAACAACACCATGCCGCACTGAACAACACCATGCCGCACTGAACAACACCATGCCGCACTGAACAACACCATGCCGCACTGAACAACACCATGCCGCACTGAACAACACCATGCCGCACTGAACAACACCATGCCGCACTGAAAAACACCATGCCGCACTGAACAACACCATGCCGCACTGAACAACACCATCCCGCACTGAACAACATTATGCCGCACTGAACAACATTATGCCGCACTGAACAACATTATGCCGCACTGAACAACATTATGCCGCACTGAACAACATCATGTCACACTGAACAACACCATGCCGCACTGAACAACACCATGCCCCACTGAACAACATTACGCCGCACTGAACAATATTATGCCGCACTGAACAACACCATGCCGCACTGAACAAAACCATGCCGCACTGAACAACACCATGCCGCACTGAACAACACCATGCCGCACTGAACAACACCATGCCGCACTGAACAACACCATGCCGCACTGAACAACACCATCCCGCACTGAACAACACCATGCCGCACTGAACAACACCATGCCGCACTGAACAACACCATCCCGCACTGAACAACACCATGCCGCACTGAACAACACCATGCCGCACTGAACAACACCATGCCGCACTGAACAACACCATGCCGCACTGAACAACACCATGCCGCACTGAACAACACCATGCCGCACTGAACAACAACATGCCGCACTGAACAACAACATGCCGCACTGAACAACAACATGCCGCACTGAACAACAACATGCCGCACTGAACAACACGACGCCGCACAGAATAACACAATACCGCACAGAACAACACCATGCCGCACAAACAGTTTTAGATAATATTACGTCGCAGTCATGCGACGCGGACATGACGTCAATAGGCGGAACTCATGGCAACATTATAATCCGTGGCCGTGGCTTGCAACAGGAAGTAGGAAAGCGGCAATGCTGGCAAACAAGACACAGCGGTTAGTAACACGACGACTAACAAGACAAATATTTTTGTTTTCAGCTTGCAACTTGACCGTCTAGAGCGTACAAGGTAATTACAACTCATTGTTTTGAAAAATATGTTTTTTTGTTGGCCTGAAAAGCGAGGCAGTGTGGCATTTGGGAGGAACGTCGAACTCGGCGTCTGCTTCCAGCCACAGACGCCAAATTTCGACGATTATTTCAACTGGTCAACGTTTGTAAATTTTTGCGTTGATTAAAAACTTTATTTAACTCTACTCTTAACTTTGCCGTTTCAGATATGCGGGTATTACACCGCGGAAATGACGTCAATAGGCTGAACTCTCGCCAAAATTCAAATCTGTGGGCGCAATGGCCTTGAGCGAGACAACGGATACAAACACGACGATTATCAACAGAAATATCTTTATTTTCTGCTTGCAAGTGGACCGTCTAGAGCGTACACGGTAAGTACAACTCGTTTGTGTAGTTTGCGTTGCGTTGTATCTGTGAATGTTGGTTGAGGCTAAATGTTAATGTTTAATTTCCTTCCTTTAGGTTCCACGGTGTTTGTTGGCTGTATGTTTTCCACTGCAAGAAGAGGCTCGTATCATTGACCAGCAGGAGCTACAATGGTGAGTACCCCTTTCGTCGTCCATTTATGTTAAACACTTCCTGTTTCATGTCTAACAGTACTCGATTTAACAAATAACCATAAATAAATACAGTGTGGGCAGTCAAGTTAACATATGTGATTATCCTGCCTAATATGTTTATCACAAATATGTCACTAATATGTTTATTTGTTTATCACAACACCTTTGGACCTTCAGCAATCGATTATTTCCCTTCATCTACATAGAGACAGAACGATGGTGTCTTAAACATCTCATTCATTTCACCAAATAACTTCACGCAGGTGGATAACGGCCGTCTCGGTCACGCTATGTTGCGTGATGCAGTTTTGAAGAACCAAATGCATTTATTCAATGAATAAGTCAAGCTAGATCTATGTTTATGATGTTGTACGTTACGGTACCGATTGAAGTTGAGTCCGAAGCCAGTGGAAAACAGCGCTGCGTTTGTGCTCTCCAGGTACAAATGTTGTGATCTCTGACTGACGACCGGGCGAGACTCGAGTAAGAGATGTCCAAACGAGCTCCGGCAGGGCGGGTCAAGGCGGAGCGAACGGACGCCTTTCAGGCCGCCAATGACGAGCTGAGAGCCAAACTGATGGACGTCCAGTTAGAACTTCAGCAGGAGAAGAACAAGGTGAAAACCTCAACAGACAGACACTGCCTTCCTCCCTGCCTGCTTCCCTGCCTGCCTCCCTGCCTGCCTCCCTGCCTGCCTGCCTCCCTGCTTGCCTCCCTCCCGCCCTCCCTCCCTCCCTCCCTCCCTCCCAGTTTCCCCGATGTAGATTTGACATGCGTGTGCCATGACTGTGTCAGCCTACGTCAACAAATGCACCGAGGACGTCAGCACCACTAAGAATATCATCACCCGGGGCAACCAACGACCCTGGATGACTGAGGAGGTACGTCAAACGCTACGAGCACGGAACTCTGCCTTCAAGTCTGGCGACAAGGAGACACTGAGGACAGCGAGAGCCAACTTGAACCGTGCCATCAGGGTAGCGAAGCGAGACCACAGTCGAAAAATTCAGGATCGTTTCCACGACGCCAACAACACCAGGAGTATGTGGCAAGGCATACGGGCGATTACAGACTACAACTCACCCTCCCCCCCCGGTGGGTGAAGTTGATGCTGACTTTCTAAATGGTCTAAATAACTTCTTTGGGAGGTTCGAGGCACTAAACGGCACTCCAGCAGTTAAAACTGTCCCCCATCAGGAAGAGGAGGTACTCTGCCTTGACTCCGCCGATGTGTTGAAGACCCTGAGGAGAGTCAACCCCCGTAAGGCCCCTGGCCCCGACAACATTCCTGGGCGTGTGTTCAGGGAATGTGCAAGTCAGCTGGCTGGGGTCATCACAGACATTTTTAACACCTCGCTGGGCCAAGCCACAGTGCAAGCGTGCTTTAAGACTGCCTCCATCATTCCGGTGCCGAAGAAACCTCAAATCACCTCATTTAATGATTACCGGCCTGTTGCACTGACTCCGGTCATGATGAAGTGCTTCGAAAGGCTGCTTAAAGATCACATCGTTTCCAGACTCCCCCCATTATTTGACCCGTTCCAGTTTGCCGACCGGCAAAACCGCTCCACTCAGGACGCCATCTCCTCCGTTCTTCACCTGAGCCTGGCTCACCTGGAGGAGAAGAACACCCATGTTCGGATGCTGTTCCTGGACTTCAGCTCAGCGTTTAACACCATCATCCCACAGCATCTAGTAGGAAAATTGGAACACCTGGGCTTCAACACCCCCCTTCGCAACTGGCTGCTAGACTTCCTCACCAACAGACCTCAGTCAGTCCGGGTCGGACAGAACACCTCTGATGTCATCACCCTCAGCACAGGCTCCCCTCAGGGCTGCGTCCTGAGCCCCCTGCTGTTCACCCTGATGACACACGACTGCGTCCCCAGGTTCACCACCAATCACATCGTGAAGTTCGCAGACG
Organism: Syngnathus scovelli; assembly: GCF_024217435.2. Classification (NCBI taxonomy): domain Eukaryota; kingdom Metazoa; phylum Chordata; class Actinopteri; order Syngnathiformes; family Syngnathidae; genus Syngnathus; species Syngnathus scovelli. The sequence continues at coordinate 35,169 of NW_026061581.1, read as the reverse complement.
ACACAACGGCGGTGGGGCTCATCAGAGACAACAACGACCTGGACTACAGAGAGGAGGTGGAGCAGCTGGTGGGCTGGTGCAGAGACAACAGCCTGATCCTGAATGTGGAGAAGATGAAGGAGATCATCGTCGACTTCAGGAAAAACCAGCCTCACCACGCTCCACTGATCATCAACAGCTCAGCTGTGGAGGTGGTCAGCAGCACCAAATTCCTGGGGGTCCACATCACAGAAGACCTCACCTGGACTATGAACACTACGGCACTGATCAAGAGGGCACAGAAGCGCTTGTACTTCCTGCGGAGGATGAGGAGAGCCCACCTGCCCCCACCCATCATGAGGACGTTCTACAGGAGCACCATAGAGAGCATTCTGACAAGCTGACTCTCTGTGTGGTGTGGAGGCTGCACCGCCTCCGATTGGAAGAACGTGAGGAGAGTGGTGAGGACAGCAGAGAGGATCATAGGGGCTCCTCTTCCCTCCATTCAGGACATTTCATCTCAGCGCTGCATGTCCCGTGCCCGTAACATCATCAATGACCCATCACACCCCCACCATGGACTGTTCTCCCTGCTGCCCTCTGGGAAGAGGTTTCGCACAATCCGCTGCAGGTCCACCAGGTTCTGCAACAGCTTTTTCCCTGCTGTCATCAGACTGTTGAACATTAGAACTGTTGAGCTCTAAACTGAACTCTGCATCACACATTCACAGAACTGTACTTTATGACACTACGGACCTCTATCTTGCACTATCTCGCACTACCAACTTTACTGAACTTGTGTAAACCCTTTAAATAGAAGTTTAATACATGGTTTAGCATTCCTCTGCACACTCTTGAATACTGTTTTGCCTACTTGCACTATTGCATAATTAGCACTGCTGCACTTTATACTTATTTGTAATATATATATATATACAGTATATGTATATATATATTTTCATAGGATATGTTACTTCTATTCAACTGCAATATCACTACTTTGTTGTAAGCCGTGTGCAACGAAATTTCGTTTTGTATGCACCATGTGCAGACAAGATGACAATAAAGTTTGTCTAAGTCATGTCAGGTCAGCTGTCTGGAGAGAGAGAGAAGTCAGGACCTGCGGGCGGAGCACCACCGTGCCACCGCCGCCATGACGGAACTCAAAAGCAAACTCCATGAGGAGAAGCAGAAAGAGTTAGCCGTTACCAGGGAGACATTACTGCGGCAGCATGAAATGGAGCTGATGAGAGTGATCAAAATCAAAGATGGAGAGATCCAGCGACTGAATGCCTTGGTCCTCAGCCTGAGGGACGGCTCCATGGACAAGGTGATCCGCTCAATCCGTGTCTGACTATCCGCACGCCACGTCGGGCTCCGATGCGGCCGCTACCGTATTGTGTAGCTTGTCCTCAGTAAGCGTCGCGGCGCTCCGTTGCGGTCTCAACGGCCCGATGTGGCGCAATGTCTGCTCAGGTGAGGAGCGGGGGCGCTTTGCTGGCGGAAGTGGAGGAGACGCGGCGGTGTCGGGAGACCGAGCGGTGTCGCCTCCACCAGGAGCGCGGAAGAAGCCCTGGCAGCGGCCCAGCAGGCCTGGCAGTCCCGAGCGGCCGAGCTCCGATCGGCTCATCACCAGCATCGGGAGGAGCTGAGCCGAACCAAGAGAGACTGCGAGAGGGAGATCCGCCGACTGGTAGGACTGATCAGATGCGCGGTGCGTGGCTATGTTCCCAATTTCGTTGTATACCTGCAGTGCAATGACACCTAAGGCATTCTATTCTATTCTATTTCACAAGAAGAAAACGTCCGGTTGCTCGCTTCGCTTTTGTCACAGCAATGGTGTTCTAGTCGATTCAAGATAAAAATTGGCCGGTTGCTCTCTTTGTTTTTGTCACAATTCTGGCAAATGAGTTTGCCCGCCTGCCTGAGCGCTCCCCGTTTGTACATCCAGATGCATGAGATCAAGCTGAAAGACAGAGCGGTTAGTGTTTTGGATAAATCCCTGGGGCCGGCCACGTCCACCGCCTTCAGCTGCAGACTCAGGCTGCCGAGCAGCAGATCGCTGCCCTGAGGGATTCCCAAAGGGCGGGCCTAAACTACCCTGGAAGTGGGGTCAACGGCGCTACTAGCAATCCTCTTCATAGCGTAAGCCACCTCATCACACACTTGCAGTACGCATGACTTAGTTCGTTGCTGGAGGAAGGTAGCACAAAAACAGTTTTGAACTTTGAACGAGTGGTTGTGTGTGTGTGTTGCGGGGCGTTTTCAGTCTCAGGAGGATCGGGACACGCGAAGGTTTCATCTGAAAATCGCTGAGCTCAGCGCAGTCATCAGGAAACTGGAGGATCGAAACGCCCTGCTTTCTGAAGAGCGCAATGAACTGGTAATTTATTGACGGCACGCTTGAAGGTTTGCGCTACGTTTGATGCGCGCCATCCAGCGAGGCACCCATTGCGCTTGCTTATTAGTTGAGCGGTGCGGCGAGTCGGTTGCCTGGTAGATGTCTTTTATTGGGAGCCAAAGCCACGATTCCGTTCAAACCGATGCAAAAGGAATGGATACGTTCTGGCCCGCGTGTTGTGCGTCTTTCGCATCCCGCACTTCATGCTTGCAGCTTAAGCGACTGAGAGAAACAGAAAGCCAGTTTCTGCCACTCCTGTACAAAAACAAACGCCTGAGCAGGAAGAATGAAGAACTCTCACTGGTGCTGTGTCGCCTTGAAAACAAAGTGCGCTTTGTCACCCAGGAGAACGAGGAGATGGCAAGCTTGGTAAGTCGACGCGGACAACGGCGGCGTGCCAACAGAGTCCACTGCATTTGTGTTCCACAGAGAAGGCCTAGTTCGCTCAATGACCTGGAGCGCGGTTGCGGCCAGCAGGACTGTGAAATGGAGTTCCTTCAAGTTGTGGAGCAGCGGCACATCATCGACGACTTGTCCAAGGTCTTCAGGCAGGTGACTCGGTGCACGTACGGCAGCGCCGCGCTCGCTCGCTGTCGCCAGGAAACCTTTTCCGTCCAAAGCTTGGCCGGCGGCCGCCATCCAAAAGATTGGCCCCTTAAATTCCGACCTTTCAAGCAGGAGCATTGTGCGCACGCGTTTGAACACGCTTTAGACTTGTTTTGCCGTTTTCAGCAGCTCAAAGCTCCCGTTTTGTCAGCGCCTTTGCCACTCGCTGTGCGCTGAAAACGACGGACTCGCCCGGCTGCTCAGCCCGTCAATCATGAGCCGCGAGCGCGACGTCATTGTCCGTAGGCAGCTAGTGGCAAAATGCACCCTGTTAGAGTTGCGCTCGCTCCAACTTATTTTGCAAGAACCACACGGGAGACAAGTAAGTTCTTTTGGACACCTGCAGGTGGAGAGTCCATCCGTTGTACGAATGAAGTCTGACTCTCGGCTCCTGCACGAGCATTTTTATTAAGAGAAACAGGGTGGGTGTAAGAGTGGATTGAATAGAGAAAGCCCTTGACCTCTAGTCAGAACATAGCAAGGGATGTTTTACGACTTTGTGTAGGAAGGGATAAGCGATAGGGATAAATAAGGGATAAATAATATTATTTATTACAGGTTGCAGTCAAAGTCAAAGCAACATAATCGTACGATAAAGATAATCTGGAAAACCCTGACACACCCTGTAGTTGTCACTTTTGGAAAAGACGAGCGTCCCTCCAATCATCGCCGGTGACGGGTTTTTCAGGCTCTGGAGACAGGAGCTCATGTCAGAAATGTCATCGTGAGTCGCGTTTGTTTCTGCGCCGGAGCCGTTCGTTCCCTTTGCATCCAAAGAATCTCAAAGGCGGATTATTTGTGTCGACAGGAGAGAGATTTGCTGCTACGATACCGACGTCGAGAATCTCTGAGGAGGAACAAAGCGTGAGGTCCTGCAAGGTGAGTCTGTTTGTTTGCGGCTGCTTGGTGTTGCGCAAGATGAAATGGCCTTTTTCTCGCTATCGTTCCTCTCGTCGATTCATCGTGAGGTGTCGCTTCAGTTTGTTCAGAGAGATGTTTGCTTCCGCGCCCGCAGGTCATCGAAACATTTTACGGCTACGACGAAGACGTGTTGGTGGACTCGGACGGATCGTCCTTGTCTTTTCACACCGACAGAACCCCCGACACGGAACCCGAAGAGGTAGCCCGCCATTTCTGCCAGCGTATTGGCGCCAAACATTCCTCTTCAGCCTGGAATCGGACTCGTCTTTGCGTCGCGGGTGCTTTGTCGCCGGTCTGACTGATTCTGGTACTAGTGCTGTGTTGCATTGGTGTGTGCATGAGGAGGCGGAGCTTCGCTACCGCCAGCTGACGCAAGAATATCAAGCGCTGCAACGAGCCTACGCTCTGCTAGCCCAGACCAGCGGAGGGGACTACGACGCCGAGAAGGAGATCAAGGTGGCGCCCCTTCCCGCAACCCCCGGCCGGGTCGCAGCCTCCCCGTTCTCACCCAGGCTCGGGTGTTCTCTGGTCTGAAAGGAGGAGGAGGGAGGCTCCTCCTCCTCCTTTCAGACCAGAGAAAAGCTGATGGTAGTGTCAAACGCACCTCTTTCAATAAGGTGCCCCCGGCTTCCCGGTAACGGGTTTGTCTTAGCCGGGTTCGGAGATTCGTCCGTAATCTAACCACCCGAGTTAAATTAACTCCACCGGAATCAATCTAATTTCTGTACGACGCCAATCCCTCTCAAGTCACCCTAAGCTCGAGCCGAGTAACTCAATTCGAGGCAAGACTTCGAAGTGACCGCATCGTATTGATGGCTCCCCGCTAATGTTTGAAGTTCTTATTATGTTACGGATATTTTTAGATGTCTTTGTTAAGACCTCAGGGATTCGTTTGTATAGCGCACCCTAGCACTAGTTTTGCCGAAGTAAATGTTGATATGGGTCCGTTCTACTTGGTCGCTCAAGCAGCGAGCCGACCAACTTGTTTATTCGAAAGAGAATCGAATTAATAAAAGTGTGACAATAATAGCATTTAAGGAGAAAATTAATGCACTTTACGTTATTAATTCTAACTTCTTATATGTAGATCTAGCACTTAACTGTCGGAGTGCTTCACCCCACTTGATTGCTTTAAAAAGAATAACAACTTTCTTAAAACGAATAAAAATGTCTTACTCTATTTAGATTTGCCCAGTAATTAATTTGGAAGGCAAGTCTATTTTTCGATCGTGTCCTGTTTAACTTTTGACGCGGCCCGACAAAATTAAGAACTGGGCCGCGCCCGACGGACAATCGAAATACTTTTATCCTTCACCAACTCAAATGATCTATTTTAACCATCGTCGTTATTTTATTTAGAGGAAGTAAATTTTCAAACGAATTCACTTTTGACGAAATTCACTCTTCCCTTAAATATCTACGAAAGTTATTTAATTCTCTAACATGTTCGGAGTTACTTTTTACGCGGCCCGTCAAAAGGGGAAACGGGCCTGCGCCCTTCAAATAATTAAATTACTTTCAGTTCTACACCAAACCAATAATCCGATTCAAACACTTCCGTTAATTTATTCAGACGAAGCAAACTTTCAAACGGATTGAAATTCACTCGTGTCTCAAATAACTACGAAAGTTATTCAATTCTCTAAAATTGTCTGATGTTACTTTTATTTATTACGGTCCTATGTTATACCATAATAACCCCCCGCACATTAATCAAATTGTCAAATCAACCCCGAACCATCGATTGTACATTCAGTACAAATCAGCGCACAACAAAGTAGATGAATATACACAACACATTTATTGAAGAAACATGAAATAGAATTACAAATCTTAATCACTCCAGAAACCGAACAATTTCACCCACTGATACCCGTGTTAATAAAATCATTCAATGTGATTTAAACACTTCCTTTAATTTATTCAGTCGAAACAACTTTCGAACGGATCGAAATTCACTCGTGGCTCAGATAACTACGGAAGTTATTTAAGTCTCTAACTTGTTCGGAGTTCCTTTTTACGCGGCCCGTCTAAAAGGGGAAGCGGGCCTGAGCCTTCGGTTGCATATTCAGTACAAATCCGCGCACAACGAAGTAAGTAATATACAAAACACATTTATTGTAGTAACATGGAATAGAATTACAAATCTCAATTACTCCAGAAACTGAACAATTTCACTCACTGATACCCGTGTTAATAAAATCATTCAATCCCAGAACAATTCGATTGCAAAACACAGTTCATAAAAAAGGGAAGAGGTAAATACCAGCTGCGTGCTATTTTTGGTGGAAGCAAAATCGAGTGATCAGTTCGATCTTGCTTCTAAAATCCAAATTAGAGAAACAGGCTGGCCACGAGGAAGCCGGCGGCCCGATGACTATTCCCCCCTCTCGCTAAAATACATAAAAACGGTCATCCTCACCGATTTCTCCTATAAAGTTGTCCAGTCCAATTTTTGGGAGTAAATCCAAGTTAATTTCAGTCCAGCGATCCTGCGTCTCACACAAAGATCTTTGGGACTTTGGAAAAAAAATCTTGAAACTCCTCCGGGCCTCTTCACGTATGAGCGCTCTTTTGGGGGAAAAAGCCCTGAAGCTGCTCCTGCAGGACCTTTTATAGACCTCTCCGTCCCCCCCCTCCCCTTTCTTTTCTCCTGTACTTTCCCTATAGGGTAAGACTGCCCAGTTTTCCCACGCCTATAGAAGGGACTGGCCAGCTTTCTCACGCCTATAGAGGGAACTGGCCAGTTTTCCCACGCCCATAGAGGGAACTGGCCAGTTTCCCCACGCTTGGTTATCTGTGGCCTTCAGCAGCTGTTTCCGCCCTGACCACGCAGTACTTTCCACCAAATGCACAGCTAGTGGTAAAACCTTTCACTTCCCCTTTTCTTCTCTTTCTGTTACATGAAAATAACTTTTTAAAGTTACGCTTCAATTAACTCTGAATTAAAAATCCAAACCCTTGACCTACTTTTCTAAACAATTTATGTCACGCCACTATTCTCATAGTGACGGGTTTCTTGATCGAATTGACAAATAATATTGCTTAAAGCGGTTACAGAATACATTTTTAGCCAAGCAAAGAAATAAAAAAATAAGAATCACATTTGTGCTTCTCCAAACAATTTATGTCACACCCCTATTCTCATAGTAACGGGTCTCTTGATCGAATTGACAAATAATATTGCTTAAAGCGGTTACAGAATAAATTTTTAGCCAAGCAAGGAAATAAAAAAAAAATAAAAATCACATTTGTGCTTCCATGCGTGACTCACACTCTGACACCGTGTTCCTTTTTTATATCTATTTTAACCGGTTCAGCTTATTCTGGCCCCTCTTTTGGGCTCACGTTTTGGTCTGGCGCCATCTTTTGGACAAATTTGGAATTTCAGCTCTGCCAATTTATTCCTGTGAACAATCCATATTCTACCATTTGCACCATCTCTACCCCCATGTTACATGACACCCCCTCTTTGGATTGAAAACAGGTATAAATTATCCCTGATCCCCAAGAGCGACACAGCCATGTCGTCGTCTTCGTCTGAGATATTCACAACCTCAGCGGTCGTTGAAGTAGGGCAGGCCGCTGCCATGTCTCCCTGTCGGGCGATCTCTGCGAGGGCGTTGATCAGGCGCGACAACCGACCAGCAGCGTTGTCGTCGTCAGCGTGGTTCTCCACGGCGAGGGCTCTCAGCTCCGGTGGTGTTGAACCCCCTGTGGCCACACTCTTGACATCTGCATCCTCATTTTCAGCCTCGCTCCTGCGTCCTCCGTCTCGAGCCTCATCGTCGTCCTCAGACTCAGAAGGAGCTGCATCCACATCCAGCGGGCTTATCAGCCGTACGGGGCTGATGGGTGAGTCGAGGGGAGGATCGTCATTGTAGCCAGGCCCTCCATACGCACGGCTGCCGTCTGGATCCCGACGCCCCATGCAACCCTCGCATGGCTCTCTGCACCGGACGTAAGACCCATCCAGGGTCCAATGTCCAACACACCGTCCTCCTCCCCGACGCGCAGGCCGGACAAGCCCCACAGGGGCCTCACTGGGCATCTCCATAGGTCGGTGTAATCCATATCCTGCGTTTGGGTGCGTGTAAAAGTCAGCCGAGAGAAAGCGATGAGGAGCGCTCACTCCCGTCCCGAACACACGTGCACGAGCTAATTTGTCCAGCCCGTACATCCATGGTTGGTCCGATCTCCCATTGTGAAAAGAACACCATTCGTGTCAAAATGGTAATTCGACACTGGTGGCACACCATGGCATCCAATACTTTGACTGGAAGCTTGTCCTCATTTCTCTGGGCAAATTCCAGCTCTCTTACTTCGGTGGTCAGTACAGATGGCATCATGAAGCCTACTCCCGACCACATAGTAGGCAACAGGTTGGGTGTCAAACAAATGACACAAGCTTCGTCGACCCATGTCCAGTGAAAATGTTCTGGTCCACTGGGTGTGCAACCCCGCTTGGCCAATCTCACCAGATTTAGGGCCCTTCCGGTCTGGATCCCATTTAGTGTTCTTCTTACGATGACCGCACCTTTGTGTGCGGCCATGCGCACGAAGGCCGGGATTGTTCCGTGGTCCGTTGCCATATGTTATTTGAATTACTTCTTGGCTTGATTCGGGTCAGCCGATAACGGCTTCAGCTGTTCAACTCCTTGGATACCTTTCTTCTTTAGTCGTACTGTGTTTCTATCCAAAACTTCACTAACGATGTCCGAGCAGTCGTACTTGGCCTTCACTGCCGTGTTGCTGTTCAGGTCCCTCGACTTGATCCACACCTTCTGTCCAACGCTGAACCGACACTTCTCCTTATTCTGGGACGAGCCGTCTTGGGTTCTGCCCACTTCTTGTGACACAAAGAGTCGTTGGTTCAGCTCTTCGGACGGGGAGGGCCGGCTGCTTCTGCTCCTCCCGTTCAGGTCCGCAACCAAATCAAGCAGTTTAGTACTCCACTCTTTTCCGTTAGCATTTTTTCCCAACCAGGTTTTGACCAGACCAATAGTTCTTTCTGCCACCCCATTTGCTTGTGGTGTATAAGGAGGCGAATAGACTCTGACTATTCCCCACCTACGACACCATTCGTCCACCTGGGCGTTTTTGAAATGTGTTCCATTGTTTGTTCTCAACTCTTTTGGGATTCCTAGCCACATGCACCCATCTTCCAGTGTCTTGATCACACTGTTTGCATTGGCTTTTCTCACTGCTTTCAGCCCGACGTGTCCTGACATCGAGTCTACCAGCACAACCAGGTATTTCTCACCCTTTGCGCCACTTATTCCCATGGGGCCAGCCACGTCCATACAAACCGAGCCCCACGGCACAGTACTCCTAATCGTCAATCCATCCGTGCATCGTCCTCTTCGCCCTGCGTTGTATTTGTTGCACGGATTACAATCCCGCAGGACCGCACGAATCGTCCGGTCAGGGACCCAGAGTTCCAGCATCTCTAACTTTTTTCGCGTAGGCAGTGGACCCGCGTGGCCTAGTGCTTCATGCACTGCCGACACGACTTGCCTCACGCTCTCATCTGGGACCATTTTTCCGCGTGGGGTCTTGTCCCATTTTTCTGCTCCTACAACTATTATTCTTCTTTCCTGGACGTATCGATCAACTTCGTTATTACCTCTCCAATGAGCTCCTTCCTTCACATGAGATTTCTGGTGAACCACATCCAGACTCAAATTTAGCCGTAACTCGGCTATCTTTTTCCACACTTCATAATGGGCCACTAGTTTTCCTTTCGCGCCCTCAAAGCCATTCTCTTCCCAAATGGCTAGGTCGAATTTGAGAGCTTGCGCGCAATAATGACTGTCAGTTATAAGTCTTACGCGTCCAGCGTGACTTTTTTCCGCTTCTAACAGTCCTTCCAGCACTGCCGTGGCCTCTCCTGCTTGCGCGCTGCCGGGTGTCTTTCCTTTGCGGCGGCAACGCTCCACTCCATTTTGCTTCAGAATAAAACCCCAGTGGGCATTCTGCTCTCCTTCCTTTTTTGACCCATCGGTGTATAGAGTCCATTCGTAGGGCTTCTCTTCATCCATACTCTTTTTGAGTATCGGCTTCTTTGTGGAGGTTGTAGTTGGTCCAATTTCCAAGTCGGGGTCCAGTAGGATGTCTTCCCATCTGCCCCATCGAATGTTGGTCGCTTTAGTGCTCTCGATTGTAGTCTTTCTTAGAAAACGATGCACGTTACTTCCCGTCTGGACTTTGATACCTTGTCCTTGGGCCAGGTCTTTTAAATTACTCCAGTACCTTGCCAACACTGCAAGTTCTTTCTCCTCCTGGGGGAATTTTTTCTCGACGCTGGACAGGGTGTAGGTCCACAAGGCCACCAAACCGGCACCTTCGTTGCTGACCGACACCATTGCATCATTTTCTTCGCACTGCACCTTTGCGACCAGTCTTACTGTCAAACTTCGTGGCTCAAGCCGCACGGCTTCTCGGACGGCCTGTTTCAAATTATTCTGATTGTCACTGTCTGACCACTGCCACTTGGTTGGTTTTTGGCCCTCCGGAGTTTTCTTCAAGCGGCCGTACAGTGGCCTTGCATGCTTCTGATAGTGAGGAACATGATCCCGCACATAATTGCACAGTCCAAGTATTCGCTGCAACTCTGTTTCTGATCTCGGGGGCGAGATCTGTTCGATTTTCTGTCGAAATCCTTCTGAGATTCCTAAGTTCTCAGTCACTTGGAATCCCAAGTAATCCACTTAGAATCGGGCTAGTTGGCATTTCTTGAGATTCAGCTTGAGACCGGCAGCGGAGACTCGTTCCACCACTTTCTGCAGCAAGTCCAAATGTTCCTCCTCTTCGTCATTTGAAACAAACACATCATCGATGTACACCGTAACATCCAAACCACTCAGAACTTGTAAAACCGCTGATTGAAACACATTTGGGGAGTTTTTGTATCCTTGTGGCAATCTTTGCCACACGTATGATTTCCCTTTGTGCGTGAATGCTGTTTTTCCTTGTGATGTTTTGGCCAGTCGTAGTGAAAAGAACCCGTTTGCTAAATCAATGCATGATTTGTATTTCTTCACTCTTAGAGTCTTTAGGGATGCCTGGGGATTCATGAGGCTCGCTCGATTAGCCACCGTCCGGCGGTTAAGAGCTTTAAAGTTTATAACTGGCCTCCATCCTCCCCCAGACGCCTCTGGTTTTTTCACTGCCTGAATTGGGCTGTTGGTCACTGGATTTGATTCTTCCCGAATGATGCCAAGCTGTAGAAGTTCCTTCACGATTGTTTCCATTTCAGCCACTGCCTCGGGATTCAAGGGATATTGTCTCACCGGTGGATGCACTCCTCCTTCAATTGTGTGGATGTATTTTGATCCAAGGTCACCACAGTCGTTCTTGAAATGCGCCACAGTTGCCTTCTCCAATATAGCGGTCAGTTTCTGCTTCCCATCTGGAGACAGGTCGCTGTTTTGGACCAATTGGATCCGGACGGAATCCACATCCACAGGTTTGTACCATTCATTCAGTGGCATGGTTTTAGTTGGACCCACTCGGACTGTTTTTGCTTTGATGTTTTCCAATCTTGCTTTTACTGGCTGACGCTGATGTGCTGGTTTTGTCAGATCTTCGGCGTCTCTCAATGTCAGTAAATTGCGGGGCCCTTTCACCCAAACGATTCTTTTCCAGACTCCAATCGGCATGCTGGTCACTGATCCATCTGCCATCATAACAGTTAGGTGTCCTATCACTTTCAAGGCTTTGCGGGTCATCGACACCTCGGCTCCGGTATCTACTAAATACGGAGCTCCATCAATATCAGTGTAGAGATTGTCTCCCTCTCTGTACACGCCCGACAGGGTGACCCGCGCCTCCTTTTTACTTATTTTCTGGGCCCAGCAGGGGCCGCAGCCTTGCGAGCCTCTGCCAGGGCCTTTCTTTCTTCTGGTGACATTTTGTCATACACATCTTTTGCCACATAACCAGTTGAATTCACTTTGCCATAAAGTGGTTTGGGATTATCTTGGGTGTTTTGTCTCTTATTTTCATTAGATTTTTGCCCCTTCTCATAAGTTGGTCGTGGTGGTGGTTTCCGACCTGCTTGTGTATCTTCTGTGCGAGTGCGAGTGCTGCCCGATGGATTCGGCTTTTGTCTCTCCATGTAGTGTTTTGTTACTCTGTCCCATTTCTTTATGGATTCTTCGATTCGTGCCAGAGTTGCCTCCGCACCCAGCTTCACAAAAGTGGTGTCCTTGTCCTCGGTAACTGCTCTCAATACTCGCACGTATCTGTTCGGGCTTATCACTTGCTTCAACTTATGCCATACATTCAGCAAGGTGAGACCCTGCTTTAATGCTTCTTTAGCTCTGGTTATATGTGCATCTTCGTCATCTTCTTCATCATCCACCCACCTCTGGTAGGCATCCTGGGCTGTCTCATCCCTTCCAATGGGCTCGGCTGTAATATATTGCAGCCACAACTTCTTTGACAACTATCCGCCCGGACTGTCTTTGATTACCAGCCAGGTTGCCAATAAATATTCGTTGATGCTTTCCTTTTGGTACTTTACGCGTACCATTCCTTTTAGAGTTTTAAAGGCTCGTGTCTCTCTTTCCAGGTCATTTCCGGGCATCCCTGTATTTTCCAGATAAGTCGCTCCCAGTTGCGTGGTGCTCGGCTGAGCTTGTTGGGTGAAGTTTCCAATTATGTTGGTTTGTGTGGACATTGCGGGATTAACAGTGTGTGTGTCCAAATCTTCACACGCTCTCAGTTCTGCTTGAGCGGCATCATACACACCCTGCTTCATCCTCCGCAACAATACGTCATACATTACGGTCACAAAGCCTTCCCTAAAATTTTTTGTCAAATCTGTGTAACTTACCAGGGTGTGGTAGGCTGGTGTGTTTAACACATTCATTGCCTCCCTGTAAGTTAGTTTCACCGGGATATCTATATTTCTTTCTATTTTTTCCCACCAGGCTGGCGGGAAAGGGTATTCTTTCTGTCTGACTTCTGGGATGTAAGTTTTCCTTCCATCCTTGGTTTCCACCCATCCTAATTGAACTTCCCTTGCCAGCCTTTCCGAAGCCCGGAAGATGCTTAGCACTGGCTGTTGCTTCTTGGCTCCTTTCCGGGTTGCTCCTAGCACAACTCTCGGTGGGGGGTCATTAAGATCAGGAGGGACCACTGCCGACATCACCGAAGCCTGATTTTCCTCTTCGGAAACCACGTCATCACTTGAGGTGGCCGCCTCCCTGTCTTCTCCCTCTTCATCATTATCACCCTCTTCCTCGTTGGATGTATGAGCATGTTCAGTGGCCCCAACTTCGGTGTTCCTTGATTCTATTTGTTGACGTGGGCCCTGAACTGTGGAGGGTCTAATTTTGGGAGTAGACGTCAGGCGTGCTCGGTAAGAGGTACCAGCCACTTCTCGGTTTGATTTTAAAACCACTCTCCTCTCCCTTTCAATTCTTCTCCCTCTTTCCTGAGGTGGTTTCCCTGGAGCCGGGACCTCGGTTGGTGCCGGATCCGGCCCCCCTGGTTTGGTTATCTCTGGGTTGATTTCGTTGGCCACGGTCTCGTCCTCATCCCCTGTTGTTGGGGATGGTGTCCTTGACCGTACGGTCCTCACTTGCAATACTGGAGTAGAACTTGAGGCTGCCACTTTTTCCTCTTCTGTTCGAATTGCTTTGACCGATGGATGGGGCAGGACTGTCAACTTCTGTTGTGTTTGCTGTTCCATATTCTGCTCTTTCCGAGCCACCAGTAGCGCTTGGTCATATGTGGCTTCCAGAGCTACTAATTCCCTCTCTCTTCTTTGAGAGGCTGATATTGCCAACACAAACTCCAGCCCTTCCACTGCTGTGATCGGGGTGGCTATCTGCAGCTTATAAGCCCCTGCAATTGCTGTTTCTGCAATTTTCCATGACATCCGTCCAGATCTGACGCCATTCACTTCCGTAACTATTCTTCTGGCTCCTCTTTCGATGGCAGCATCCACCGCTTTCTCCAGAATTCTTGTCATCATCTTCAGATAGTCCTGCTGGTCCAGGTCTGCCCTCCACTTTTGCACGACGGCATGTATTATCATGTGGTATTTTGATCTTCCCCCACTTGTGAAGATGAAAGTAAGATCCTCCGGGTCATGCTCCATTTGTCGTCTTGCATCCTGTAGGTCCTCAATATATTTTTCACCGGCCATCAATCTCAGTCGTGAATCAAAGGTCTGGTTCCATGCACGGAATTTGTCGTTGGTGAAAACAATGAGGGCGTCTCCTGTCAGTGACCAAATATCTCCGACAAACTGGCACATCCACACTCCATTACCCACAATCACTTTCTTGGTTGATTCTTCCGGCAAAGACGGTAGGGGGTCTTTTCTAAAGAGGAGATTAAGCTTCGGTGCAAGGGCGCCTCCGCGCCTGGTGTCCTTGGCCTCCCACACCTCCTCTGTGTCCTTGCTAGTGCCCAGTCCTTCTTCTCCGTTAGGCACTTCCTCTTCTTCTTCACTGGAGAATACCGGTTGATCAGTCTTTTTCTCCAAAATACTTCTCATCTTCGCCAGGTGCTGCAGGCACTCGTAATAGGGGTTGCAAGCTCGCTCTCGATGCCAGCTTCGTTGGTCAGCATTTTCACTATTGAGTCCAAATCTGTACTTGTGCTTATTAATTTTCTCATATTACATTCCTCCACCATTTTTGCCCCCCATTCACACCAGTCAGGTGCTTCTCTTCGAGTGTAGCCCCTTTCAGGGTGGGCTGACACTATTATTGATAGTCCATCTTCTCCTGGTTGCTCGGCAAAAAATCTTCCATCCCTTTCGATGGCTTCTTTCATCCGCGTCGAGAGGCATCCCGCCTCTATCGACGGGTTTGATCCCACTATGTACTCAGTCCATTTCTGAGGCCACTTCTCTAAGCCTCCTCCATACAATATTACACATGCTGGTTCTTCATGTCGTCTTGGAGAGTCTGGATTAGACCCCTCCTTTCCGGTTCCTTTCATAGGATTTCCAGGTTCGGGATCCGATCTCCTTCCACCGCTAGCCATCTTTTCAATGAATAGCAGTTTCTCTAGTTGTAGGGTCGAGCTGTCTCCTTTCGAAGCCTTTCCGTGTGCACTCGGAACAGGGTCGATTCAGCTCTTAGTTACTCAGCGGCACCCTTTGCGTCGCCTCTACTCAGAACACCAATATGAGAACTTTTGCCTCGCTTATTGATGCTCTCAACGGCGGGATGCACTTCTTTTTCTTTTTCTTTTTTCCCCACCAGGTTTTCTACTGACAGGAAATTCTAACAAGGGTACATTCAATTGCAAATTCTAATTCAAACGTTATTGTAGCGAACAGGAAATGACGACTAATCATCAGCCCGAAGCCACTCAGCCTTTCAATTCTTGGGAACCTGTAAGTCACAGAAGGTCTCCAACAGTTAAGAATCATGTACCATACAAGCCTTAGAAGAATTATCTTGGCTGTTTTTCTTCTGCCTGGAGAGTAAGTACAGTTACTACTCCTGGTCAGCCTTTATTGTAGTCTTCAACAGCAGGAAAAAAAAAAAAAAAAGAGAAAAGGGCAGAAAGAAGAAAAATCCTTTTGTGAGTTCAGCGGTCAAAAATCTGTAATCCTCTGATGCGAATTTGTAATCCACACAGGTGTCCGGGAAAAAAAAATGTAATCCACACAGGTGTCCGGGAACAAAAAATTTGTAATCCACACAGGTGTCCGGGAACAAAAAAAAAAAAAAATTGTAATCCACACAGGTGTCCGGGAACAAAAAAATTGTAATCCACACAAGTGTCTGGGAACAAAAAAATTGTAATCCACACAGGTGTTCGGGAACAAAAAATTTGTAATCCACACAGGTGTCCGGGAACAAAAAATTTGTAATCCACACAGGTGTCCGGTGTTAGGGTTTTCCAGGTTATCTTTATCGTAGGATTATGTTGGAATGTAGACTATAATGATTAACCAATCTTGTCTTGCTCTCACAACGTAGTAAAGTAAAGTGGTTGCTTCCTCTGCTTGAGTGACCAGCTGCAGAGGAAGCAATCAAAGTTGTTCTGTTTCCCACAACATCGTAAAACACCCCCTGCTCTGATCTTACCAGAGGCCGGGGGTTCACCAAACCTGTCCACTCTCACCCCCACTCTATTCCTCCTAATAAATATGCCCTTGCAGGAAGGAGACTTTTCAGACTTCATTCGATAATCGCTGTTCAGACAGCGACGAATGGACTCTCCACCTGCAGGTGTCTAAAAGAACTTGCTTGTCTCCTGTTTGGTTCTTGCAAAATAAGTTGGAGTGAGCAAATCTCTAACATCCGGGAACAAAAAAATTGTAATCCACACAGGTGTCCGGGAACAAGAGAATTTGTAATCCACACAGGTGTCCGGGAAAAAAATTTGTAATCCACACAGGTGTCCGGGAACAAAAAATTTGTAATCCACACAGGTGTCCGGGAACAACAAAAAAAAAAAAATTTGTAATCCACACAGGTGTCCGGGAACAAAAAATTTGTAATCCACACAAGTGTCCGGGAACAAAAAATTTGTAATCCACACAGGTGTCCGGGAACAAGAGAATTTGTAATCCACACAGGTGTCCGGGAAAAAAAATTGTAATCCACACAGGTGTCCGGGAACAAAAAATTTGTAATCCACACAGGTGTCCGGGAACAAAAAATTTGTAATCCACACAAGTGTCCGGGAACAAAAAAATTGTAATCCACACAGGTGTTCGGGAACAAAAAATTTGTAATCCACACAGGTGTCCGGGAACAACAACAAAAAAAAATTGTAATCCACACAATGTGTCCAGGAACAACGAAATCTTGCAAGGGAGAAATGAAGGTTTATTATAAAGTTAAATTGAGAAAGAAAAAGGAAAAGGAAGAGGGGAGACAAGTCTTCTCTTTTTATCTTTCAAAATAAAAAGGCCTCTCTTCAGTCGGTCTCCTAATTGGTTGCCTTCTCTTTGGCCTTGGTTTTGGCATGAAATCTAAAACATTTGCAGGCTCCTCGTCGACTGGTTCATCTTCTTTATTTATACCCAATATCCGTGCCCATGTACCGGCCCCTCTTTCTTTTGCAAGTTCTGCCGCATACTCTGCGTATACTACAAACATTACTTTCAGCACCCCATACAAGTACAAGCTGTGAAGGATCTCCTCCTTACTCATGCTTAAAGTAATGTGCTGAGGGGTGACGGTCACCGTTTACCATGACACAATACAGTTCTAATCCTCCCGTGCTATCAAGGTTCTTTTCTAGGAAACTCTATTCCTTAAAGAGACTGTACTTATGTCACTCAAGGCCGTTCTGACATTTATTTGTATCAGTGAGCGGAATTAAGACAGTTTCTGGGAAGAAAAAACTGAAAAACTCCACACAGGTTCGTTTTGGAGCTGTAAGCAAAACAAAAAAATAAATGTTCTTCTATTGTCTTATTTTTATTTTTTTTCTAAACTTTTAATCACAACCCCCCTCCTACTCGTTGGGCGCCAAAATGTCAAACGCACCTCTCGGATTAAGGTGCCCCCGGCTTCCCGGTAACGGGTTTGTTTTAGCCGGGTTCAAGAGTCGTCCGTAATCTAACCACCCGAGTTAAATTAACTCCACCGGAATCAATCTAATTTCTGTACGACGCCAATCCCTCTCAAGTCACCCGAAGCTCGTGCCGAGTAACTCAATTCGAGGCAGGACTTCGAAGTGACCGCATCGTATTGATGGCTCCCCGCTAATGTTTGAAGTTCTTATTCGTTACGGATATTTTTTAGATGTCTTTGTTAAGACCTCAGGGATTCGTTTGTATAGCGCACCCAAGCACTAGTTTTGCCGAAGTAAATGTTGATACGGGTCCGTTCCACTTGGTCGCTCATGCAGCGAGCCGACCAACTTTTTTATTCGAAAGAGAATCGAATTAATAAAAGTGTGACAATAATAGCATTTAAGAAGAAAATTAATGCACTTTATATGATTAATTCTAACTTCGTACACGTAGATCTAGCACTTAACCGTCGGAGTTCTTCACCCCTCTTAATTGCTTTAAAAAGAATAACAACTTTCTTAAACCGGATAAAAATGTCGTGCTCTATTTAGATTTGCCCAATAATTACTTTAGAAGGCAAGTCTATTTTTTGATCGTGTCCCGTTTAACTTTTTGACGCGGTCCGACAAATTTAGGAACTGGGCCGCGCCCGACGGACAATCCAAATACTTTTATCCTCCTCCAACTCCAATGATTTATTTTAACCGTCGTCGTTATGTTATTTAAAAAAAAAAAATGAATTTTCAACCGAATTTACTTTTAACGAAATCCACTCTTCCGAAAGTTATTTAATCCTCTAACTTGCTCGGAGTTACTTTTTACGCGGCCCGTCTAAAAGGGGAAGCGGGCCTGAGCCTTTCAAATAGTTAAATAACTTTCCGTTCTACACAAAACCAATAATCTGATTTAAACACTTCCTTTAATTTATTCAGACGAAACAACTTTCGAACGGATCGAAATTCACTTGTGGCTCAGATAACTACGGAAGTTATTTAAGTCTCTAACTTGTTCGGAGTTCCTTTTTACGCGGCCCGTCTAAAAGGGGAAGCGGGCCTGAGCCTTCGGTTGCATATTCAGTACAAATCCGCGCACAACGAAGTAAGTAATATACAAAACACATTTATTGTAGAAACATGGAATAGAATTACAAATCTCAATTACTCCAGAAACTGAACAATTTCACTCACTGATACCCGTGTTAATAAAATCATTCAATCCCAGAACAATTCGATTGCAAAACACAGTTCATAAAAAAGGGAAGAGGTAAATACCAGCTGCGTGCTATTTTTGGTGGAAGCAAAGTCGAGTGATCAGTTCGATCTTGCTTCTAAAATCCAAATTAGAGAAACAGGCTGGCCACGAGGAAGCCGGCGGCCCGATGACTATTCCCCCCTCTCGCTAAAATACATAAAAACGGTCATCCTCACCTAATTCCTCGTTTAAAGTTGTCCAGTCCAATTTTTGGGAGTAAATCCAAGTTAATTTCAGTCCAGCGATCCTGCGTCTCACACAAAGATCTTTGGGACTTTGGAAAAAAAATCTTGAAACTCCTCCGGGCCTCTTCACGTATGAGCGCTCTTTTGGGGGAAAAAGCCCTGAAGCTGCTCCTGCAGGACCTTTTATAGACCTCTCCGTCCCCCCCCTCCCCTTTCTTTTCTCCTGTACTTTCCCTATAGGGTAAGACTGCCCAGTTTTCCCACGCCTATAGAAGGGACTGGCAAGCTTTCTCACGCCTATAGTCAAAGTCAAAGTCAAAGTCAGCTTTATTGTCAATTTCTCCACATGCCAAAGACACACAAAGAAACCGAAATTTCGTTCCCCCCTATCCCACGGTGACAAGACATGGCTCACAACAGACAAACAAGTAAACAAGTATAACAAAAGCGTGCTGAATAAATAATGAATAAATAACACAACAACAACAATAATAAACAACAATAAATAAATAAATAAATAAATAAATAAATAAATAAATAAATAAATAAATAGGAGGAGCAGAAAAAAAAAAAAAGGAGCAAGTGCGCGTACAGCAGACATTCCCGAAAGTAGCGCAACAGTGCCGCACGCTACGCAGAAGGGGGTAGCGAGTTCAGGGCCCTAACAGCCTGGAGAAAGAAGCTGTTTGCGAGTCTGGTGGTGCGGGAGCGCAGGCTCCTGTACCTCTTCCCAGAGGGCAGAAGGTCAAACAAAGAGTGAGCCGGGTGACTCACATCTCTGGCAATCGAGGTTGCCTTGCGGGCGACATGGGAGGTGTAAATGTCCTTCAGGGAGGGGAGCGAAGCACCAATAATCTTACCAGCCGTATTCACTATGCGCTGCAGGGCCTTCAAGTTCTGTTCAGTGCAGTTACCACCCCAGACAGCGATGCAACTGGTGAGGACGCTCTCAATGGTGCCACGGTAAAATGTAGACAGGACTGCCTGAGGAGCACATGCACGCCTGAGCTTCCGCAGGAAGTACAAGCGGCGCTGAGCTTTCTTTGCCAGTGACGAGGTGTTTTCGGACCAGGAGAGGTCCTCACTGATGTGCACCCCCAGGAACTTGGTGCAGCTCACCCTCTCCACCACAGCACCGTCGATGATCAGCGGCAGGTGTGTTGTGTGACCCTTCCGGAAGTCAACAATCATTTCCTTGGTCTTATCGACGTTCAGCAGGAGGTTGTTGTCCCTGCACCACGTGGTCAGAAGGTCAACTTCCGACCTGTACCGAGTCTCGTCGCGCTTCGTGATGAGACCCACCAGAGTCGTGTCGTCAGCAAACTTCACTATATATGTTATCATGCGTTCCCTAATGAGTACTTATTAATAAAGTTATTGCGCAGAATGCTTGCTGTTTCTTCTTGCAGACATCACCCAGTCCACAACAAGTCAAACGATGCTGTCTGGAGCTTCCTGACCTTCTCCAAGAAAGTTGTTGATGTCTGCACATGTCATTTTGTCTATGCACTCTTTTCACATGACTACTTTGTTTCCCATTGTATTTTGTCCTTGCACACTTTTCGTTTCTCATGGGATCCTGTCTGCGACTTCTAGTTTCACATAGAATCTCGTTTCTTCTCTCATGAGACAAAGCCCACGCTTTCCCCCCCACCTATCAGGGGCTAGTCTCACATTGTAGGTAGGGCATTCCTAAATAAAAAGAGAGGAGTGTAAACAAGACCTTTAGTGTATTTTGGATTGCTGTAAGTCTGGATGCACTCCTCGCGAGAAAAGACTCAACATTCTGTCTCACTGGTTTTGTCTGCTGATCCTTTTGCTGAATCTGAACCTAACAGCCGCTGTTATTTTTTTCCTTTGTCTTGTTGCTTTGCTTTGATGGCTTTTAACTTTCGCACTTACTGGCTTTCTTTGTGGCGCCGTTGTGTGGCAGCCTTATAGGAGCCTATTGAGTTGCGCTCATGTCATCTTTGTGTTTTTTATATACCCGCTCTGTGGTATGAATATTGCTGGGGCCTGAATATCCCCACCCCCGGGATCTATAGTTTCAATGAATCAATGAATGAATCAATCAATCAATGAATCAATCAATGAATCAATCAATGAATCAACCAATGAACGAAAGAATCAATCAATCAATCAATCAATCAATCATCTGACTTAGCTCCCACAATAGCTCCTACAAGATGTCTCTTAGCTGGCTCGTATCTTTGTTTGTTAGCCTTGGAAACTCCTCTATTTTGTTTAGCAGTGTGTCCTCAATTGCTTCTGAGAAACGGTGACACTCTTCAAACCGTTCCCAAATCATCTTTACGCCTCCAGCGGGTAGTGCATGAACCCTTTTTGTCTGTTCTGCAGATCTTGGACCTAGCCACCTTGTTAGTAGGTCGAACTCCTCTGTTTCTGATAAATTTAAGTCTTTAGTTGCGCCAATAAATGATACTTTCCATGCCCAATAGTTTTGCGGTTTGTCGTCAAATTGCAGTAAACCAACGCTGACGAGTTACCGCATTTTCACGATTAAAACGTGCACCGTAATGAAAGGCGCAGTCTCAGTTATGTGTGCCATGACTGGGTTTAACACACATAGGGCGCACCGCATCATAGGGCGCGTGTTTTATATATACAATCCACGCCCACGCTCTCAACTACGTCCGCCTTACAACGACACACACATACGCATACACATACACACACGTACACACACGTACACACACGTACACGCATACACGCACACAAATACACACACAAACACACACACACACACACACACACACACACACACACACACACACACACACAGCAGTGACTCTCCAATACACATCGATACCAAATGATCAGGTGACGCTTTCCCGCCTTTTCCGGACAGTATAAAACCTTCTGACCTGGAGATGGGGGTGAGTTACATCTGCTGAAGTTCCATGTGTACTGACCGCCATTAAACAACCCAAGATTTGCCAATAAAGAACCAACCGTTACCCCACATCTTAGTTTTCCTGACCCAACAACGGACATCATCAACACGCAACAGCCGTTGGTGGAATCGAACCCGCACTTTCTTAACTGTGAAGCGGATATGCTAACCAATTCACCAACGAGCCGCCAAAGAATATAAATATTACTATATTGAGTCAAATACAAACCAGATTACAGATACAGGGGAGCCTTGGTTTTCGAGCACAATCCGTTCCAGAAGGCTGTTCGAGAAGTGAATCGTTCGAATTCCGAATCATGTTCTCTCATTACAAATAATGAAAAAAACAAAAATCCATTCCAAGAAAAAAAAAAAAACGCCCTTTTTAAGCATTTTTTCATTCGCACATTTTTGTCCGATCACGTAACTGCAGCGTGTCGCCGACTGCACAACTGATGGTCGCATTATTGTGACAGAGCTGTCACTAAAATTTAGAATATAGTTTGAAAGTCCTGATGTACTTTCCAAAATTTAAGTGGACCTCAGTGCGCAGGGAGCTTAATTTGGTCGGATCGCGCAACTGCAACTCACCGGGCGCTCACTGTCGCATTGCTTTAGGAGCGTCTTTGTGTTTTGGGATGTTTTTACTGCTCCCACTTGCTTCCTTTGGAGGCATGATTAGAGTTGATGCAATCCTCAGAGTAACGAGAATGTACCGTATTTGCCGGTGTATTAGTCGACCTTTTTCGATCCAAAATCGACTGAAAAAAATCGACCTCGACTTATACACCGAGTCATAAAATTTAACTTCGTATTCATCACTTCAAATGTGATGGTAACCAAGGCCGTTTCTCATGCATCTCATTGTGCGTGGGTGTGCGTCCGTCAGGCTCATCAAACAGCGAGAAACTGAATCATTATAAAGCGTTTGTTGCATTAACACGCATCCTCAGCAACAATTTCAAATATTCTCACCTCAATAATGGACATCGAAAGCCAGGCAGCGACGATGACTGCTAGGGGGAAGTACTGGGTATTGAGCGAATGTGCGAGTCATCGCGCGTCAAGCAACGACAATAACTACCGGTACGTAAACATTCAATCGCCATGTCTAAATGAATGTCATTGGCACTTTGAAAATATTCGGCAAACTTGGCCAGACTTCCAGGGGAAGAGACCGAATTTTCACTTGTTCTGGCCGACCGGAGGAACCAGCCGAGGCGGACACATTACGGCGGTTGAGTCGTTGGCACTTAGAAAATATTCGCCAAACTTGGCCGGACTTGCAGGGGAAGAGGCCGAATTTTCACTTGTGGTGGCCGACACAGGGAACCAGCCGAGGCGGACACTTTACGGCGGTTGAGTCGTTCGCACTTTGAAAATATTTGCCAAACTTGGCCAGACTTCCAGGGGAAGAGGCCGAATTTTCACTTGTGGTGGCCGACATGGGGAACCAGCCGAGGCGGACACTTTACGGCGGTTGAGTCGTTGGCACTTAGAAAATATTCGCCAAACTTGGCCGGACTTCCAGGGGAAGAGGCCGAATTTTCACTTGTGGTGGCCGACACGGGGGACCAGCCGAGACGGACACTTTACGGCGGTTGAGTCGTTCGCACTTTGAAAATATTCGCCAAACTTGGCCGGACTTGCAGGGGAAGAGGCCAAATTTTCACTTGTGGTGGCCGACACGGGGAACCAGCCGAGGCGGACACTTTAAGGCGGTTGAGTCGTTCGCACTTTGAAAATATTTGCCAAACTTGGCCAGACTTCCAGGGGAAGAGGCCAAATTTTCACTTGTTCTGGCCGACATGGGGAACCAGCCGAGGCGAACTCTTTATGGCGCAAGAGCCGTTGGCACTTAGAAAATATTCGCCAAACGCTCTCGATGGGACAGAAGACGACCTTATCTGGGAGGAGGAGGAGGAAACTGAGGATAGAGAAGACCAAGAAGATGCCCTTTATGACGACAAACTAAACGAAAACGAATGGAACGAGCTTTTCGGAAATAGCGACGATGAAGACGAATTTTGAACTCGATGTACCGGCAATCACTTTATAATTATAATTTGTTGTTTCTTAACTAAAAATAAACCAGTTTCTAAGAGTGTTCATTGTTGTTAGTCTCTCTCGGCGCGTAAAATCACAGGGTCATGAAGTAAATTTAAAATGGCGTATAGATCGCTCGCTACAAACTCGCAAATTTGAACACATTTCGTCAATAAATTTCGCATATTTCTGATTGAATTTTGAAGTTTAATATAATGCAACAATTGAGCTCGACTTATACAAAGGATATATCATAAAATCGTAAATTTCCGTCGAATTTTAGGGGGTCGACTTATTCACCGAGTCGACTTATACACCAGCAAATACGTTAATAACAAACTGAGTCAATTCTGCAGAAAAGATAATTGGAATCAACCTCCCATCTATCCAAGACTTGTACCTGTCCAGGACCAGGAAACGTGCAAGTAACATCTCAACAGACCCTTCGCACCCAGGTTGCAGCCTGTTTGAACTACTCCCCTCCGGACGCCGTTATAGAGCTCTGTACACTAAAACCAGCAGACACAGAGACAGCTTCTTCCCCCAGGCTGTCGCTCTGATGAACTCACACCACTCTTAGAGTCTCAGAGTCATTACTGTGCAATAACATCCCGCTTGCCACACTTTTTTTGTCTACACTGTTTGTACTATGTGTCCTCTCTGCATCCATTGCAGCCTGGTCATCCTAGATGAGGGACCCTCCCATCGGTGGTCTCTTCTCAAGGTTTCTCATTTCCCCTAGCTGGAGTTTTGAGTTTTTCCTTGCCCTCTTGGGAGTTTAAGATCAGTTGGTGTTTGAGAATATCTTTCGTTCTTCACATGTCCTGAGTGTTGTTGTTAGTCATCCAAATGTTGAACAGAGGCTGTGATTTACCGAAGTCAAATTCCTTGTTTGGCACGCTCAAACATGGCGAATAAAAAACTCTTGAATCTTGAATCTTGGCATGCGGGTCCTCTCGGTTCATCTCGCGAGGTTCGACAACCGAATTTTGTCCCACATCCGAAGCAAAAAATTCCGGAATTTTTTGTTCAAATAACGATTTGTTCGAGAACCGGGATGTTGGAAAACAGTTGTACCACTCCAAAACAATTTAAAGCAAACCTTCGATGAGAATGGGATTTGAACCCATGCGTGCAGAGCACAATGGATTAGCAATCCATCACCTTAACCTCTCAGCCACCTCATCTTGTGTTGACAAGTCATGTTACGTACGTTGTGCCAAGATACTTTGGATGTGAAGCTTGTGAAAATCCGACGAGGATGTGATATGAAATGATGAGTGGAGAGCACAATGGAGTAGCAACCCATCGCCTAAATATCTCAGCCATCGCATCTCATGCATGAGTTGAATAGGCGACATGATATGGTATGTACGGTGTAGTATATGCCGCAAGGTAAAATGATACGATACTTTGGCTGTGTAATGAAGAAAAGGTAAGCCACAAAATAAGTGACACTGTAAACAAAGAAAAACGTTTTTTCAATGTTGTCTCACCCCAAATCTTTGGGATCATCGGATCTGCACAGTTGAATAGTTCCACCAACATTTTAACATCAACATTCTTTCATGGTCTGCCTGGGTGTCTTGGCTGAAGATCCTAAAGAAAAGACCCTAAACTTATTGTATGCGATTGCATATTGGTCATGATCGTATAGCGTTGTGGCCGTAGCATCACCGGAACGAATCTGGGTCATGGCGTAAGTAAATTACCTTGCTGAATTTGTCCGTTGTTCACTGTTGCCAAACAGCCTTCTGTTGAACACAGACTTCCAGACACGTCCACCTATGTTTTAACATCAACATTATTTCATAAAGTTCGTCCAAATTCATCTTGGTGAAACTCCCGCAAGTGTTCCCATCTTTTTTTAGGCCTGTCTTCCACGAGGCAGCGGTAGACACAAAATTATGATCCTGAAAGGACACGCCCAAACTGGCTATATCAATCTGAATTCATTAATCACTAAAATGCAGTCCTCAGGTCCATGTCATATTCGCTACCAATCGGAATGTAACGGAGTCAGCTAATTTACTACGTGGCTCGTTGGCCTAGCGCAGGGGTCACCAGCCTTTCTTAAACCGAGAGCTACTTCCTGGGTACAGATTATGGCAAAGGGCTACCAGTTTGAAGCACACTTCTGAAATAGCCAATTTGTTCAATTTGGCTTTCACCATGTGTTATTATTGTCATTTCCAGTTCACATGTAAGTGTGATTTTAACAAGAATAGCAAAAATACAGTCAAACCTTGGTTTTTGACAACAATCCGTTCCAGAAGGCGGTTCGAATAGCGAATCGGTCAAATTCCGAATCTATTTTTCCCATTAAAAATAATGGAAAAAAATAAATTTCGTTTCAAGACAAAAACCCACGCCTTTGTTTAAAGCATTTTTTCATTTGCGCATATTTGTCTGATCGCGCAACTGCAACGCACCGCCGAAGGCGCAACCGCAGAGCGTCGCCCACCGCGCAACTGCACCGCGCTTGTTGCAATAATGTGACAGAGCCGTCGCTGAAATTTAGAAAATATTTTTGAAGTTCTGATGGACTTTCCAAAATTTAAGTGGACCTCAGTGCGCAGGGAGCTTAATTTGGTCCAATCGCGCAACCGCAGCGCGCCAGGCGCTCGCTGTCGCGTTGCTTTAAGAGCGTCTTTGTGTTTTAGGATGGCTTTACCGCTCCCACTTGCTTTCTTTGGACGCATGATTAGGGGTTATATATTACTCAAAGTAACGAAAATACAATAACAACGAAGTCAGTCGGCATCCGGGCCACACGGTCGAGTTTTCTCGGGTCCTCCCGGCTCATCTCGCGAGGTTCGACCTCCGAATTTTTTTCGACAACCGAAGCAAAAGAATCTCAATTTTTTTTTTTTCGAATTCCGATTTGTTCGAGAACCGGGACGTTCGAAAACCGAGGTTTGATTGTAAAATAAATAGATGCAGTTCACTGACAAGTGTTGCTATTTGAGATCATTTTAGAGCAGTCCTGCGGGCGACTCATGCAGTCCTCACGGGCGACCTGGTGCCCGTGGGCACCATGTTGGTGACCACTGCTCGACAGTGTAGAGCGCACGTAGAGTGCTTGGAACATAAGCACTCACAGCACAAAGCAGGTGATAAAAAGTGCAGTGGAACACCATGGAAAAATATTTAAGAGGGTTGAAAAAAACGGCAGAAAGAGACGGAGATACGAGAATTGAGAGTCACACGAAAGCTAAGGCAAGGCAATACTATGACGAAGCGTACGTAGCGCTCGGCTTCAGTGTGACTACGATGGGAGACGAGGAAAGACACCGGTGTGTTTACTGTACCTTACAATGTATGAAGCGGACAGTATGAAGCCAAATAAATTAAGGTGGCACTTATGAAGTCATTGCACCCCAATCACGCTGATAAGATGTGTCAAATGCACCTCTTTCCATAAGGTGCCCCCGGCTACCCGGTCACGGGTTTGTCTTAGCCGGGTTCGGAGATTCGTCCGTAATCTAACCACCCGAGTTAAATTAACTCCACCGGAATCAATCTAATTTCTGTACGACGCCAATCCCTCTCAAGTCACCCGAAGCTCGAGCCGAGTAACTCAATTCGAGGCAAGACTTCGAAGTGACCGCATCGTATTGATGGCTCCCCGCTAATGTTTGAAGTTCTTATTATGTTACGGATATTTTTAGATGTCTTTGTTAAGACCTCAGGGATTCGTTTGTATAGCGCACCCAAGCACTAGTTTTGCCGAAGTAAATGTTGATATGGGTCCGTTCCACTTGGTCGCTCATGCAGCGAGCCGACCAACTTTTTTATTCGAAAGAGAATCAAATTAATAAAAGTGTGACAATAATAGCATTTAAGAAGAAAATTAATGCACTTTATATTATTAATTCTAACTCCTTATATGTAGATTTTGCACTTAACTGTCGGAGTGCTTCACCCCACTTGATTGCTTTAAATAGAGTAACAACTTTCTTAAAACGAATAAAAATGTCTTACTGTATTTAGATTTGCCCCGTAATTAATTTGGAAGGCAAGTCTATTTTTCAATCGTGTCCTGTTTAACTTTTGACGCGGCCCGACAAATTTAGGAACTGGGCCGCGCCCGACGGGCAATCAAAATACTTTTATCCTTCACCAACTCTAATAATCCATTTTAACCATCGTCGTTATTTTATTTAGAGGAAGTAAATTTTCAAACGAATTCACTTTTAACGAAATTCACTCTTCCCTTAAATATCTACGAAAGTTATTTAATTCTCTAATATGTTCGGAGTTACTTTTTACGCGGCCCGTCAAAAGGGGAAACGGGCCTGCGCCCTTCAAATAATTAAATTACTTTCAGTTCTACACCAACCCAATAATCCGATTTAAACACTTCCGTTAATTTATTCAGACGAAGCAAACTTTCAAACGGATTGAAATTCACTCGTGTCTCAAATAACTACGAAAGTTATTCAATTCTCTAAAATTGTCTGATGTTACTTTTATTTATTACGGTCCTATGTTATACCATAATAAACCCCCGTACATTAATCAAATCGTCAAATCAACCCCAAACCATCGATTGCACATTCAGTACAAATCAGCGCACAACGAAGTAAATAATATACAAAACACATTTATTGAAGAAACATGAAATAGAATTACAAATCTCAATTACTCCAGAAACCGAACAATTTCACTCACTGATACCCGTGTTAATAAAATAATTCAATCCCAGAACAATTCGATTGCAAAACACAGTTCATGAAAGAGGGAAAAGGTAGACACCAGCTGCGTGCTATTTTTGGTGGAAGCAAAGTCGAGTGATCAATCCGATCTTACTTCTAAAATCCAAATTAGAGAAACAGGCTGGCCTCGAGGGAGCCGGTGGCCCGATGACTATTCCCCACTCTCGCTAAAATACATAAAAGTCGTTTTCTCTCACCTAGTTTCTCCTGTAAAGTTGTCCAGTTCAATTCTTTGGAGTAAATCCAAGTTAATTTCAGACCAGCGATCCTGCGTCTCACACAAAGATCCCGGGACTCTGGAAAAAATCTTGAAACTCCTTCGGGCTTCTTCACGTATGAGCGCTCTTTGGGGGGAAAAGCCTCGTAGCTGCCTCTGCAGGACTTTTTATAGACTTGTCTGGTACCTATATCCTCTCTATAGGGTAAGACCGCCTAGTTTCCCACGCCCTATAGAATTTGGTCAGTTTTCCCACGCTGTATAGGGTTTGGACAATTTTCCCCCGCTCGTACACCTGCTGTCCTTCAGCAGATGTTTCCGCTTTGACCACGCATTACTTTCTCCGAACCCGGCTAAGACAAACCCGTTACCGGGTAGCCGGGGGCACCTTATAGAAAGAGGTGCGTTTGACAAAACATATATACTTCATCATATCAATCAATGTGTAAATAATTTACCCAAACATAGTTGCTCAATCAGAGCACAGACACAGCACACAGAGCTTTGTGACTTTCACTTACACATAGGCAGTGAGCACAGGCACGGCACACAGA
Source organism: Syngnathus scovelli (assembly GCF_024217435.2). Classification (NCBI taxonomy): domain Eukaryota; kingdom Metazoa; phylum Chordata; class Actinopteri; order Syngnathiformes; family Syngnathidae; genus Syngnathus; species Syngnathus scovelli. The sequence continues at coordinate 5,873 of NW_026061581.1, read as the reverse complement.
GCTCAGTTAAGTTCCATGACACATTGTCACAAAACATTCAGTAAATAACAGGACATTCAGGTGATAACAGAACACACCTTATCCTTCCCTCCCATTCCCTTCCAAGTTCCTGCTTTTGGTCAGTATAAAGCCTTCTGATCTGGAGTGTGACGTTGTTTCATCTGCTGAAGTGCCTTGTGCACTGACTGCCATTAAACAACCTAACATCTGTTACAAAAACTGTTACTGCACATTTTTGTTTTCCTTGCTTAACGATGGACATCTTGAACAAAACGCAACAGGCCGTTTTAGCTATAGTATTTGTTAGGGTTTCTCAGATTATCCTTATCGTATGATTATGTTGGAATGCAACCGGTAATAAATAACCTACCTTGTCCCATCCTCCACAAGGTCGTAAAACATCCCCTGATATGTTTTGACTAGAGGACAAGGGCTTTCTATTCAGCCTACTCATACCCCCACTCTGTTTCTCTTAATAAATATGCCCTTGCAGGGTGGAGAGTTCAGACCTCCATTCGAACATCGCTGTACGCACAGCGACGAATGGACTCTCCACCTGCAGTGAGCGAATCTTTAACATTTTGGTGCCGAAACCCGGGATCCCTCATACCCGCTATCTGTCTGATGAAGAAGGACGTGCTGCATTGTCGACAAGCCAGCGTCCATTAGGAGGACCTGGAGAAGAAAGTCCTGGGAAGAGAATTCTTCGCTGGGCCAGCATCTTAGGTCTGCCTTCGTCTGACAGAGGTGGATTGACGGGACCCGGCAGTGCAACGAACCAGGGGATAAGTAAGTTAAAGGCCTGAAGTTGTGTGATTGTGTTGTTGTGAAACGCGTAAAATGTAGAGGTGCACGAGAGCCATCTTGGGTTCAAGTCCCAGTGGAATGAACAGGCTAAGAAAAGCAGAGCTTCTTTTTTGTTCATCGAAGAGGTGCGTAGATTCTTCTTTGTCTGTTCTTCCGAGCTGAGGGATCTGGCTTGGGTTAGAGTCCCAGTGGAAGGAACGTGCTAAGAAACACAGAGCTTCTTTTTTGTTAATCAAAGAAGGGCGTAGATTTTTCTTTGTATGTTTTTCCAAGCCAAAGAACAGCTTGGGTTCAAGTCCCAGTGGAAGAAACGGACTAAGAAAAACAGCTTCTTTTTCTTAATTGAAGAAGGGCGTAGATTTTTTCTTTTGTCCGTTTTTCCAAAGCTGTTTGGGAGGGTTTTACACCCATCCCTGGATAGGCCTAAAAAAGCGCTGGAGTTTGTGTGATTGAGTGTGTGACTGGTAGGATAAACTGACTAAATGGCAGTTCTAGCATTGATCCACGGCAATAAAACAGGCTAGTAATTTGTTGAAAGGTCAATTTAAACCTGCATTGAGGATCCTCAAAGGAAAAAAAACAAAAAAAAAAAAAACGACAGAACATGCTTTCAGGAATTAGAAGAAGCTAAATCGTGAATTTAAGATTTTGCAATGCTTCATTTAATAGGAATAATTGATTGGTTGTGTTATAAGATTATACAAAATTCTAAATGCAAGCTAAATCTGAGAGATTGAGTTCTTCAAATTTAAAAACAAAGAAAAAATTCAGATTAATTTGCCAGTTGTTTGTTTTAGTTAAGTTTTTTTGAATTGGTGGATTGTTCTACCAGGAAACTTGAGTTGAAAATGATATATGAATGTTGTGTGGTGAGCTTGGATGAATTGGGACCAATGTGATAGTATAAGTCCTTTTTGGAGACTGTGTGAGATGCATATGATGAGCATTGATGAATGATTGCCTGAATGAAAAGTTGAATGGTTGAAGTCGTTGGCGATTACTATGGGAAATTAGTAGAGCGACTTTGATGACAGAGTGATTTTGAGCAGGTTGAATGCTAAAAAGAAAACGTAGCTTTTGGATTGATAATTAACTAGAGAAAAAACTGGAGACCCAGTAACACATGTAGAAGATGTGTGAACTGAGAAATTAAGAAGCGTTTTGGAAAGAAAGTCAAATTAAATGATGATGGAATCGTATGTAGTAAAGAACACATTCTCCCAGAAAGTTTGTCAAGGTGTGAGGCATGGGCGTTGCCAAGCATCAGAAGGAGGGAGTGAGTAGGACAGATAGTGGAAGATAGTAATATTACAACACTTTATGACAATGAATTTTCGAATACATTTGGTGTTATACTGTGGTAAGTTTTTTGTTCTGGTATCATGCAATGTATATCTCACTAGTAAGCGTAAGTGTGACCAGGTCATGTTTTGGGTCAGGTTCGTGAGGAATTGTTTGGGCCTTGGTCCATGAACGTAGACTAATTGGCACGAGACACATCTGGTTTCCATTAACAACTGACAAGATATGCACCGTGTAGAGTTGGGGAGGCTGACTGTGGGGTCATAGATTGTCCAGCAGCCCCGTGTGCGCCCACCCAAGTGAGGAAAGGAGTGCTTTCTCGTAAATAATGAGGAGATCCGTATTGGGAGTAATCTGTTGGTCCTTTCTTTAAGACCCTTTTTTAAATGGTTTTCTGGTGTAGATAGGTTAGCAACACGAGAGATTTAGAGGTTCAAAAGAAAGACAGTTAAAAGAAAACATTTTTGATTTGGACAATTGCAGGCTAACAGGAACATGAGAACGATAAGAACTACGAGGTGGGATCCAATTTCATTGGGGAGATTGAGAACTTACAGCACCATATTCTAAGTCACATTTTTGAGCAAGCATGACACAGGTAATAACATTTAAGAGGTAAAGACATATATCAGGGCTTGATGTGGAACGCAGACCTCGATGAGTTGATTTTCAATAATGATACTGAAGACAACATACTGTCCGATTAAATTGGAACTCTTGATAAAATGTAGCTCAAAAATAGGATGAGTTGCAGGATTTACAATATAAAAACGAGACCGCTGTTATTAGAAGAATTTGAAGTTTGGTAAACAAACGTTACCAGCAAATTGATGGAAGCAGCTACATTTGGAGATAGTCTTACAAGTTTGATGTCCCAGCCTGTCATTCTCAGTGTCAGGGTCCCTGTTAGGGTTTTACAGAGTATCCTTATCATAGGATTATGTTGGAATGCAACAAGTAATAAATACCTTACCTTGTCCTCCTTATCACAAGATCGTAAAACATCCCCTGAGACATTTAGACTAGAGGACAAGGGCTTTCTATTCAGCCCACTCATACCCACACTCTGTTTCTCTTAATATATATCCCCTTGCAGGAAGGAGAGTTCAGAGCTCTATTCGAACATCGCTGTACGCACAGCGACGAATGGACTCTCCACCTGCAGGTGTCTAAAAGGACTTACTTGTCTCCCGTGTGGTTCTTGCAAAATAAGTTGGAGTGAGCAAATATCTAACATTTTGGTGCTGAAACCCGGGATCCATCATACCCGCTATCTGGCTGACAAAGGAGGACGTGCTGCATTGTCGACAAGCCAGCGTCCATTAGGAGGACCTGGAGAAGAAAGTCCTGGGAAGAGAATTCTTCGCTGGGCCAGCATCTTAGGTCTGCCTTCGTCTGACAGAGGTGGATTGACGGGACCCGGCAGTGCAACGAACCAAGGGGGCAAGTAAGTTAAAGGCCTGAAGTTGTGTGATTGTGTTGTTGTTTGTTAAACGCGTAAAAAAGGTGCACGAGAGATACGGCTTTGGTTTGTCCGAGCTATGAGATACGGCTTTGGTTTGTCCCAGCTATGAGATACGGCTTTGGTTTGTCCGAGCTATGAGGTACGGCTTTGGTTTGTCCGAGCTATGAGGCCTAAAAAAAAAGCGCTGGAGTTTGTGTGATTGAGTGTGTGACTGGTAGGATAAATTGACTAAAAAGCAGTTCTAGCGTTGATCCACGGCAATAAAACAGGCTAGTAATCTGTTGAAAGGTCAATTTAAACCTGCATTGAGGATCCTCAAAGAAAAAAAATTTGAAAAAAAATTGTAAAACCTTAAACTACTAAAATTAAGATGGGAAATAAGAACGGTAAATCTCTTGCTCTGCTCTTCTTTGAGATGAGAAGTTCATGGCAAGTAGATTTCTTAATTGTATGCAATACATGCTGAAGTGGTAGAAGTGCTAGAGTGTGGGTGAGATCTTCACAAAGAGATGAGAACGAATTCAAGAGACAAAAGCTAGAAAGATGAAAACTGATGAGGTCATAAGTGTTTGTCAGACCAAGACAATAAGGCCCCTGTGAGCAGGTGCAAGGCCGCAGCTCAAGCCGCGGCTCAAGCGAGGGGCAAGAGGAGTTTAATAATAATAATAATAATAATAATAATAATAATAATAATAATAATAATAATAATAATAATAATAATAGTAAGGTGGCAAATTACAAATGACTAGAGATCAATTTGTGTTACACTAAAGTTAAAATATGCAAATCAAGTGGTAAAGAAATGCAACTTGCTTCTAGAAGATAAATGAATAAAATTAGAATGTGCTGTCCTCGTGTGCATGGGAGGGACCAGCTCATGATCGACCACAGGAAATGGCCAGCCTGTGATGAATCATTGTTGCTGAGACCTACCTTCCGCACGCGAGAGCTGTGCATGTGTGTGCGTATGTGTTAAAGTTAAAGTTAAAGTCCCAAATTGATGAAGATTGGCTAAACTTTTAGTATAAAGAAATTTGCTAGACTGTTGTCTATTCAATTTACACCGCAGAACAGAAACAATTTTGACAGATAAAAATGAGAGGAAAAGAGAGAAATCTGTTTGCGAGCAGAAACCAATCCACGCTAGTGCATGTTAAGTGTCGAACCCACATGAGGAATTCGAAAAAGAAAAAAAAATGACAGAACATGCTTTCAGGAGTTGGAAGAAGCTAAATTGTGAATTTAAGATTTTGCAATGCTACATTTAATAGGAATAATTGATTAGTTGTGTTATAAGATTATACATAATTCTAAATGCAAGCTAAATCTGAGAGTTTGAGTTCTTCAAATTTAAAAACAAAGGAAAAATTCTGATTACTTACAATTACAGAATTGGTGGATTGTTCTACCAGGAAACCTGAGTTGAAAATGATATATGAATGTTGTGTGGTGAGCTTGGATGAATTGGGACCAATGTGATAGGAAGACTCCTTTTTGGAGACTGTGTGAGATGCATATGATGAGCATTGATTAATGATTGCCTGAATGAAAGGTTGAATGGTTGAAGTCGTTGGCGACTACTATGGAAAATTAGTAGAGCGACTTTGATGAAAGAGTGATTTTGAGCCGGTTGAATGTTAGAAAGAAACAGAAGCTTTTGGATTGATAATTAACTAGAAAAAAAACTGGAGAACCAGTAACACATGTAGAAGATGTGTGAACTGAGAAATTGAGAAGCGTTTCGGATAGAAAGTCAAATTAAATGATGATGGAATCGTATGTAGGAAAGAACGCATTCTCCCAAAAAGTTTGTCAAGGTGTGAGGCATGGGCGTTGCCAAGCCTCAAAAGGAGGGAGTGAGTAGGACAGATAGTGGAAGATAGTAATAATACAAGACTTTATGACAATGAATTTTCGAATACATTTGGTGTTATACTGTGGTAATTTTTTTGTTCTGGTGTTGATAGGTTCGCAACACGAGAGATTTAGAGGTTCAAAAGAAAGACAGTTAAAAGAAAACATTTTTGATTTGGACAATTGCAGGCTAACAGGAACATCAGAACGATAAGAACTACGAGGTGGGATACAATTTCATTGGGGTGATTGAGAATTCACAGCACCATACTCTAAGTCCCATTTTTGAGCAAGCATGACAATAACATGCGAGAGGTCAAGACATACAGATCAGGGCTTGATGTGGAACGCAGACCTCGATGAGTTGATTTTCAATAATGATACTGAAGAGAACATACTGTCCGATTAAATTGGAACTATAGATAAAATGTAGCTCAAAAATAGG